>NW_022639473.1:2622572-2665270 GCF_010583005.1 Odontomachus brunneus
GGGGGGGGGGGGGGGGCAACCATTACGAGGCTGTTTATCGCGAATAGCGGGACTGTGCACGGGGATCTTACGGGGCTCGGGGCGGTTTCCCGATAGCTCGGGTTACAATAAGCCAAGGGCGGCTCGACGAAAACTGCAATTACGATATTTCGCGCGCGCAATAAACATCTGCATTGCATTTCATGCATGTCGTTCTTTTGTTTCAGACACTTCAGAGTCGCCGATTTCATTTCCGCAAACGTCACGCAGACACATCGTTCCCTGCCGATCAGGAACGTGAACATTATTGCAAATGTCGGAGAGGAGACTCGGGTGTGGCTGATCTTTTTGGCGCAAAACTGATTGTCCAAAGCTTAGGTGTGGTCGATCAATCCGTCGGACGTCTCTCCATCAAGTGAGAGCGATAGAAAGAGATAGAGAGATAGAGATAGAGAGATAGAGATAGAGAGATAGAGATAGAGAGATAGAGATAGAGATAGAGATAGAGAGATAAAGATAGAAATAGAGAGATAGATAGAGAGATAGAGAGAGAGAGAGAGGGAGGGTGGGAGGGAGAGTGGCTGGAGTGAGGTGAAGATCCAGTCGGCTTCGTTATCGCGGCACGCTGCACACCTGCACTCGCGTGCACGCTGGCTCCTTAATTACATCCCGATGCTCCGTAAACAACGAGCTCGAGAGATTTTAATTGCTCCTCGTTTGCGGTGGCCCAAGTGTTCTTACGTGTATCGGTCTACTACTCGAATGATGTTGGCTCCTCTCGACGCGTCTCGTTCGTGCCCCTCTCTCTCTCGTATTTTCTGTCTTTCTCCTCGTTCCCTCGAGAATCCGTGAATATGACAAGGGATCACGACTAACGGTCGATCACGTTTGGTTAGCCGAGCACGCCAGGAAGAATCAGGTCTGAGCCTCTCCGCGAAAAAACGGGATAATGACGTAGGCTGGCGAGAACGGCTGGAGTGCGGGCCCTCGTCGGCTCGCGGTTGTCGTCGTCGCTTCGTTCGAAGCGGAAAATGGATGAAAGGTGAAGTTTGTAATATCCGTTGAAAGCCCGGCGAGCCGCTGGATGGATGCTTCGAGAGGGCTGATGAGACCACCTTCCAACGCGAGACCGAGGGAGGAGATATCAGAAGAATAGACGGGTAGACGGATAGATGGGCGAATGGAAAGCCGGCGCCGCGGTGCACGCTCAGTCATCTTTTTGCGTTTCATTTGCGTCTTTGCGCTTGCATTGTGAGCGGAAGATATCGCGTAATATACGCAGCGAATTCGCCGGTTGTTTATCCCGAGGGAAGTTGTCGCGGGAGGCCAATTAATTGGTAATACGGTAAATTCAGCTGGCGCACGCGCACGAATTCGACGTGCACAATGGCGTGTCGTTAATTTAATTAACGGTGCTCGAAAAATTTGATACGTCAAAAGCCCTCGTTAATTAATGGCGATCGGGGAACTTGATTCGGCCGAAGCTTACAGAACCGCGCGATTGTACGAGTCGATTGTGATTAGTGCGATACACGCAGTGTGCCATCGTGATAATCACAGCGGCGGTGATAATAACATTAATAATAGAAATGAAATTCCGCAATTTACAGCGTCACTTTGCGCACTCTTGGTTATTAATTACACAACTTGGTGAACTCCGTGCGATATTCGTAACGTTCATTTGTACGTACATATTTATTTCGGATTTCATTACGAGTACGAATGTGCAATTCTGTATTCGGCAGACGTGTGCGCGCATTTCTCTCTAACGATACTACGATCGGTCCATTGAGTCTATTGGTATCGCATCAAGGAACAAGAGAAAAAAAAAGGAAAGAGAGAAAAAGAAAGACCTCGTGAAAATGTTCGTGCGAGTGATTTATTCGCATTCAAGTTGCCGTGCAACTTTTAAGCGGGGCAAATTAATTCACTTGCACCCGCCGGTCGGGCTCATGAGAAACCCGCGAACTCTCCTCAAACCCCAACAATTCACTCTCAACGCGAGAAGATGGTCGAGACAGCTCGGAACAACCAGAGTTGGTTATGCCAAGTCCAAGTTTTGAGAAAACAACAGCGTCTGTGGATCTTCCAAAAAGTCCCCGCTGCCGAAAGTAAGACAGATCTCTCTCAACCGACCTCGATCTCAGGCGTGTTTCTTTTCACGAATAACATTGTGCAAGATCTATCAACAACTGTATCCATTTGTTCGTTAAAAGACAACGCGACGTGGCGAAATCCACTAGATATTACCTCTTGAATCAAGAGATATGCTAAGATTTGCTTGAAGCAGAATGCTCTTTTACCAAGAGAAATTTCTGTTAAGAACGGGACTGTAGACGAAATAAATTGCTCTAACTTTATCAATATTGCGCCTGGGATATTTTCCTCTAGAAGAATCTCCACCCTTGACACCACATAATGTAAGAGTAAAATCTTTCAGGATTTGGAAGATTCCGTTTCTCTAGGATAAGATTACATTTCTCTAGGAATGTATCTAGGATTGTGAAATAAATCGTGTATGGCAATTAATTGTTGAATGTGATGCAAATAAACGAAAGAGTCAAACTATGCTGTTTAATCCGAATATTCCTGTCGTATGTTCCTCAATAATTTCGTCATTACATCTAACCGACTATCTCTCACTTGACACTGACGCGAAAGAGATTTAATACTTGATACCGCACGTTAATCCGATGCAATCGATTAATTGGCTTATCTACGAGAGATATATGGAACGCGTACGGCGGCAAACCGAATCTATCTTCAAATCTATCTTCTCATCAGGCAGGCTATACATTCTCATGTAAGAATATAATTTTATAAATTTTTTTAAATTAAGGCAATGTAAAAGTTTTAACACAGATGATTCAGTGCAATAAAAAACTAATAGAAATATTAGTGACAATTCTCCACGCGAGAGAGAGATGTGGGAGAAATTTTATTATAATTTTAATAATACGATCGCGAGTTATTCGTACCGATAAATCCCCAGCTCTGTATAATCGACGAATCTCAAATTTGCGTTCGAAATAAGCGGAAAATACGTATGCACGAAGCACAATTCTAACAAGCAAATGTTTGATCTTCACTTAACGCACGTAATTAAACCGTTTACTTACACAATGGCACGACTTTTATTTCAAGAGAAGAAACTTCCTTCCGTATTCTTTTTTCCTAAATGAATGAGATTGTACCACTCTTTGAAAGAATAAAAAATGAAAAAAAAGGCAAAACCAGTTCCATTATTATTTTCCATGCACGACCTGCGATTTGTTAACTCTTATTTATTGAGGGAAATAAATGCCGTATGGATTCAAATATAAAGATGATAATCGCAGCGCGCACCAAACAAGCGCCCGGCACTTATTTGAAGCTCGACACTCGTCAGAGTTGCCTTGCGTACGTCGTAAAGATATCGCGGTGATGGAGTCACGTCACAGTAACGTCGGCGCATTTGCAATTCCCATATCAAACACGCCTATAATTAATACATGCGCTGTTGATAGTTCGGAGTAGACACACAGCGGCGTATATATGCAGATGTTGACGCTCACGAGTACCCATAATTTCGTGCATCTTCCATTAGTTCTTTAGCAATATGATGACGCGGAAGAAATTAAAGATACACGAGCATCTAATGAAAAAGAGAGAAAGAGAGAGAGAGAGAGAGCGCGCTCTCGAGTGATTTTTTATCCTGCCGTTTCTGCGCTTGCGAAATTCGCGCCGATTAACGCGAGAGCATCAAGTGAGAAGTCGAGGGGAAAAGACACACGAGAGCGTCAGCGCGAAGGAAACGGCGAAACTGCGGGGATCTCGCGCGCAGATGCGCAACCAGGCGCCCGGTTTGATTGATCGCTCGAGTTAAATCCGGAGTGCCGTTCCGCGGCAATTATCATCCCCGGTGCCGGTTTCAGCGGGATTGTTCGATCACTTAAGTATTCCTAGGGTAATTAACCTACGGCGGGGCGAATTTGAGAAACCGCAAATGCATCGGCGGCCCGCTCCCGCGGCCTGCACACCGTCGATCAGAGTTTCAATCGAATCATTGGGCGCGATTATTGTATTTCTTCCTAATGACCGGGAAACGTTTCCGACTGGTGGTTCGGGCGCTCCAAACCGCTCGTGTAACGATATACCCGAATCCCATCGATCGTAACTGCGCTCCCCAAACTGGAAACGGCCGGATAATTTACAGATTATCCTGCCATCCTGAACAAATGCGCGCGGATTATTCGAAACGAAAAATCCGCTGCAAAGCTGAATTATCGGTAGAATAAACTCGTCGGATTCTCTCGTCCTGTATCAGGCGCGTCATCATATAAATTATGCGTATTTTGATGTTTTCTTTTTTTTTTAACGGAGCGTCCGCCATGTTGAAATATCAAAGTAAAAATTTTCACACGCGTCGCCGTTCTTCTTGTTATGCTTAATAATCTATTTAAATAATTATTAAGTCTGTTAATTAAGTAAGGAGCAGTGATATCCAATTTGGTGCAGCTGGTAAATGTGATAGCGCGCGTTTCGCCGTAAGTCGTAAAACAATTTTCAACACTCGAGACTTTGAGGGATTGTTAGACGAAGATCGTTCTGAGTAATTAAAACTTGGCGCCGTAAGATGCAAATTATTTCAACTCCCGACTCGTTATACAGATTCATTTCTGCGCGATATATACTACCCTCACTTCCGAGTCCCGATATTCCTTCTCCGGCAGATCTCGCGATTGCTTCATAGAGTTGTGTTCCGTTCATTCTCTTTCTTAATCGCCATTTTTTTTTCTAATTCTAAAACTTGGACAATTAAATCCGGCAAGACGGCTGCGAAGGCATGAGATATAGCCGAAACTTGCTCCAAAGAGTTTTATCGGTTAATTGCGCAAACTGCGCAAGCAATAAATGAAATAGGGCGATTCTAGTTTTTTGCAAGAGGAAATTTTTCATATCACTGCAAAGAGAGAGAACTAGCAACGCCTTCGTAACCATAACGTACTCATTGCGCTACACGTTCGAAATAAACGCTTCGAGGACGACCCTCGAAGTGAGAACGTGGTAAAAGCAGAGGCTATTCTAAAAAAATCCTAAAAAGAAAGATCGATATCACGTGTGTGTATATGTGTGTGTGTACATTTTCCATTGCAATTTTTACTCTCGCAGATACGAGCGCTGTTTGACGCGATCCAGTTTATTTTTTGCGCGAGGTCGGTTATCTCACCACTCGCGAAATAATACTAACTGCAAAGATACGAGGAAAAATGGGATATCGGCGCGTAATCGAGCATGAACAACGCGCTAAAGTTAAATACCCGGCATTATTTTTAACCCTCTGTGCAAGAGCGCGGTGTAAGCCCGCTCGAGCAGAGGATCAGGTCGTTGCCGATGGCTTATATGCGGAGATTTAATCGGAGCGTTCGTTTGACCGGCCCGTTGCACTTGCGTATCGGCGTTAAAAGTTCGCTGACTGCTGCCGAGGCCCCGAAGGGATCCGCGAATAACCGGCTACGCGGATTAAAAAGATGTAAAAATTTAACGAGTGCAAGCTCGTAGAGGAACTTGCCGTGCGAGCAAGCAAGAGCACTCTCTTAATTCCCGCCTTGCCATTGTTTATCTCTAGCCGGAACGTTTCTGTGTAATTGGTGCATCTGAGTAGCTACGGAAGAGAGCGAAGAGCCGTGCAGAGTTAGAGCCAGAGGAGAGGAAGAGAAAGAGCCGCCGGACGCGACACGCTGTTGCATTCTCTCCACTTAATGGAAAAAGTTAAAGGACTGTCCGGGGAGAGTAAGCATTTTTATAAGCAACCGCAACTTCGGTCGTTAAGCGACGGGCTATCAAAATAACTGTCTCCCCGGTCGAGTGGCGTGCACGTTAGACTGCCGAGCGGACGTTTTGGACTGTCGGGTTCCGTGAAGATGCGTATCGCCGCGCGCGGACTCTTAAAAGCGCGCTTTTCGCGCGCAGATCCTTCTAATTGCAGAGCGAGCGCAAGCGGTAGTCGGGGATTATGCACAGGGCGTATCTCGCGAAATTGTAAATCTGCGCGCCGTTGGCGTGTACGATACACACAACGTTATGAGACGCAGGGAAAAGCCTGTCCGTCGTACGCCTACGATGCCATGAACACTATAACTTTTCATGCAGATGAACCGCTATTGCCCCCGCATGGCTATCCCCTTTATCTCGTGGCGGCATACTAAACGTGTTATTATGCACAATATCGCCCAGCTGCTCGTTCCATCGACGCAAGGAATACCTGGGCGAAGCATACACTGCTAATTTAGGGAAGAGGGCACCCGAGTGGAAAAACTTCCGGGAGAAACCAGTCACCGGCCAGGGACTTTTTATTGGCTAGGATTTATTAGACAGTGACTGTTGAGAAACTGGCTAGCAATTCTGATTGTAATTTTGATTGCTAGCTTTCTCGGGCGACGTTTGTACGACGATTGCTTCACCAGCAGCAATTGGACAATGGAGACTCGTCGGTTCCTGACTGCTTTCCGACAAGCTTTTGTCCAGTTGCGAAACAATTCTTTTCGTAGAGAACTCTCTCTTCGATAGTTTCTGTCCAGCTCACTGTTTGGAAACGTCAATTTTCAACGTGAGTATGGAGTAATCCGCAGTAAACCGAAGAAACGTCTAAATTAACAGTTGCGTGCTTCATCCAGATATTCTTATGTCGACAGGCTTGTTCATTTTATCGCGGGCTCCTCGCCCCTTCAAGCACGTCGAATTAAAAAGCGCGCGCGCCTACATACGAAACGTTTCGCGGGGTCGAAATTGCGCCAAGTTCTCCTGAAAAGCCTCGAGGGACGTATAGATCTCCGACTTGTCGTGTAATTTCACCGGGAAAACCGACGGGGAAATGACACCCCGCCGGATATTGGAAACTCCGCGGAAACTTGCGTTACCTGCTGGAAAATTAAAACCGAACACGAGATAAATCAGACGTCTACTACGAATTGTTTAATGTTCCGCGTTTCTCTGTGATGTTATACCGGGAGAAAACGAGGGGAGTGGAGGGTCGGGGAGAGGAAGCAGATCATCGGAAGCGCGCTTTTGCAGAGCTTCGCCCTTTTTTCGCCACGAGATCACTGCAATTTAATCGTGATTTAATCATAGCGCCTGATTGTGCAATTAATATTATTGTATGCCGCGTTTTCGAAATTAATCCAGTGAAAAATAAAGAGAGCGATATGAAAATATTACAACGGCATTTGCAGCGGTTTGCAAAGCTATAAATCCCTGTTGAACGACGACGAGTAACCTGTCGAACAGGTCGGTTGAAGTTTCAAAGCGATTTAATTATGAAATATTCACCGCGGAGCAGAAGCGTTCCAAATTGCGCGTTCGAGTTTTACTAGTTTCAAATATAATCGTCTTCGCGCTTCGGATGTAGGACGCCGTTCCTCGGAATGGGCTAATCTCCGTGGGGCTTTACGAGCGCTCGTACAATTTTTCACGATCCCGTCGTGATAACGGGCTTTAAAAGAGTCGCCGGTTTTATTGGGAGGAGCTCATGATGATGCTAATATTTCGCGGTCGCCGCATTGTGCGAGATTGCGTACCACCGAAGGGATGCGTCTTTGAACGTCGTGTGACTCGCCCGACGACGACGACGACAGCGACATTGTCGCGAAATGGTTCCGCCGTCGCGTCGACGTTTCAACGCGCGAGTCCGCACCTATCTCGGAGTCAATTCGACGACACCGTGGTTGGGAATTTAAATTGACGGCTGCGAACGCCGCGTATATAAAGTGGTCGTTCGCGAGGGAGGCTCAACGTGCCGCGCCTAGATCGCCGAAATCTCGGTCGTGAAAGACGACCTATGAAGAACGGTAAGAAAAATTTTCATGGCTTCCCGATATCGCGCGCCGGACGACGTACGGCCGTACGTAGCGGCAAGGCTAGGAGAGAGCTCCGTCTGAAATACGGTAGTCGGCGATCGTTAGCTCGCCACGTAGAATTTCGCCGGATGCGCGCTTTGCATGCACGTCGTATATTCAACGCATCCGACTGCCCCCTCGAAGATGGCTCACGGGCTTCTTTCCCACCTCGAGTATCGCTGATACCGCCGCTCGCATTCCCCAGCATTTTCAGAGAGAGAGAGAGAGAGAGGGAGGGAGAGAGAGAAAGAGGGAGAGAGAGAGAGAGAGGGAGAGAGAGAGAGAGAGAGAGTATCGGCTACTACTCGCGATAACGGCGTACCCTTGCTAACCTTTTCCTCCTTGCATAGAGAGCTCAGTGTGATATACGAGCGGGGTCTCTTCCGCATTCGCCTCATCCCCCGCAAGCAAGCTCGCGATGCGGTTAGGCATCCGCTTTTCTGCGACGAACACGTGCACAATGATGCCAAGCCATGGCGGTCAGCGAGCGGGTGCGCGCGGGCACGCGGAGTGACGCCGGTTTCAGCGTTTCGTAGGATGCATTCTTCCGTGATATGCCTCGGGGTGGCCAATACACGCAGCATTTATGTGTATGCAAACGACTCGGTAACAATAACTCGCGCGGCACGCTGCAGCAAGTCGGGTGCAGTCTTCGCGGTGAATATCGACAAATATTTCGAATGGGATTGATGTTACTCACACATTGCGGAAACTTCCGCGGAAAAGCCGGCGTAAACGTTTGTTCGGCTATCACACGAGCCACGAGCTCTCCGGGAGCTCCTTCCCTCGCTCATTCCGGAGAGTCTCAAGACGTTCTCATAAGAATGATGCTCGAGTCTAATCGGGGAAAAGAACACGGAGGAAAGAACACGGTCGCGTTTTTTGCGCGTTATTTGCATTTTCGAAGGCAACTTTGTTTTCGCACGATGCAAATACGGGATGCAGTAAGTGGGGGAGGAGAATGAGGGTAGGAGGAGAACTCTCGTCGTTGCGTCGCGCTCGATTCACGGGGTCGCGCCGGAAGTTAACTCGCTAAAGTAAGATACCCGCGCGTCCCGCCAACTTCGCATACGATTTATGTTGAAAGCGTCGCAAGATAGAATTTTATTTCTGCTACAAGACGAGACGCTCTCCACGGTAGCAATTTGGTAGTCTAATATTGTAACTAACTCGCGGCTTTTCCGGCCGTCGCTAAACTTCGCGATGTAACAACGAAATATTCGGTTAATACTCGCGCGTCGTTACCGTCCGAGAGGCTGAACGGCCTGCAGCAACTCGAAATCGCAGCCGTGCGAAATCTCTCGTAAAAAACAAAATACGATCACTGGCTGCGATTATAGTTTTTTTCTAGACCGTCGTTGATTTTAATCCCGCATATAATTTAACTGATCGCGAGTAACCACTGAAACGAAGCTGGTCCTCCGAGCTTGGTCCTCCGAGTTTTTATCTTATAGCGTACGTTCGTCCTATCCTCCTACTACCGACTTTCAAGTATTTTTATGCGAACCGTTTCAGCCCGCTTTTTATATCGGGGATTTTATGTACGACAATATAAAATGATCTTCCACTTTCAGAGGAAAGATGTATAACTACATCAAAGTTTCTCTCCAAAGTTGAGTGCTCCGTAACTTTATGTTGGGCAGTGGATATCACATACAATTACGAAGGCAGTAGGCGTTACCCCGAATTTCTGTCAAGTTCAGCCCTTTCCTCTCTTTTCTCTTCTCTTCCTCTCTTCCTCTCTCTCTCTTTTCTCTTCTTTCGTTTTTATTTTTATTCAGTAATAACGTCTGTATCGCCATTCACTTTGCGCTCCTATCCACGCGCTCTGCTCCAGTTCGACCGAATTTCCGCCGAACTGCCACCGGCTGCACACAGCCGCCGCGAAAATAACCGGTCAGAATACTCCGTGGAGAAACACACGAAGGTTGGCTCAGCTTTTCGTAAATTCCAAAAATATTTCCCGTTAACCGAATCAAGCCTCTGTTCAGTCAGACTTACATCGTTTCCGCGCTCGTATGCCCAAGAGGCAGCAAAATTCCGACACGGTGGCCGCGTCCTGGAAAAAATTTTGGCTCGTGCTTTCGAACTCGTCGCGATTCAATTTCGCGTCCGGTTGAAAACGTGGAAGTCTCGGACTCGCGAGTGCGGCCCGTAAGTGCACCTCGGCACGTAGGTGCTCGTAAGAAGCTCGCGCGAGTGCGCGAGCGCAGTTCGCGGGTAAGCGTTGAGGATGCAGAGCACGATTTACCGCGGTGCAGCAACACGTGCCTGGCGATCACGCTCGTCTTCTAGTTAACCACTCCCGTGGAAGGTCGTCTTTGTCCACGTTTTGCGATGTGCGCGGCTACATCCGCGACTGCAACGGACGTGCCAGGCGTGCGAAACACGTCTGAAGGTGCGACGAGTGCGACCAACGCGGCGCAGGGGCAGAGAAAAGGGCGACGAGGCCGTCGACTGACTGCTAGCTAGCTAACCAGTCAGCCAGCCAGTCAACCAACCAACCAACCGACCAACCAGCCAGCCAGTCAGCCAGCCGGTCTCCTATACTATAGCCTACAGGTTGTTGATTTCCGGCATTCACGACGCGGCGTCCGCCTCGGCGAAATTAGTTCACCGTTTTTCGATCGGAGCGCCGACCGGAGCGCGACAAACCGACCGGAATAAATCGCATTGCATTTTGCAGCTTAATAAAGCCATTAGATTATCGGGGCGCTTTGAGCGAGACTCGCGCAGCACACCGGTGGTCGTCCCACCGCAATAATGATGAGCATAGCGGCCGGTGTTGCGGTAACGCGAGAGAATCCGCGTGGCTTATGCTCAATTGGGATTTAAATTGCTCCATCTCGTTTCGAGTCACGGCGTCGTTCACGGAGCTCTGAGATTCGGTTTCTTTCTCGCGCTTCTTCTCTCTCTCTCTCTCCCTTTCTCTCTCTCTCTTTTCATTTTTTGTTAACATTACTTTCCCGAGCATTTTGTTCGTCGCGGTTCCACCGCTTTATACGTAGGGATCCACGAGCGATCCGTGAGCTAAGCCGCGCTCTATCCCGACTCGTCGTTGTTTTGAATTCCCGACGACGTTCTGCTTCTTTCGTCTCCGCTATTTCGCATAAAATAGATTAGCACGGTAAACTGAGCTCACCGAGCGCACGCATCGCGCGAAAAAGCCGGGCTGCAGTGGAGCGATATAAACTCTGAATTATGTACGGTATGTCTACTACAAAGGCTCCGCGAGGCTTTCGGGGTAATAACCTTAAAGGGCGGAGATTAAGTGAGAAATATTTTTCTAACAGAGCACAAAGGGCGTCCTCCCTGCTAAGTGCAGGTCCGTAAGTCCATTGTAGCGCAAGTTGAATTACTCGATCCCTTTGCGTCACAATGGAAACTGAAAAAAAGGATCCTATCCCCGAGACCGACACGACTTGGCCGCATGCGACTTAGCGACAACGTTATTGCACCCCCTAGTCCGTTTGAAACGATAAATATCCCCGGGGCCGTTTCTTACGCCAGCGTGTAGTCCTTTTTCTTCCCGTCCTATGCACACACGCGTCGCTTCCTATTCATGTTGGTTTTTCGTGTAGTTTCGTTTTGTCGCCACCAGAGCGGTAGATTTACAGAGAGGCGATATTGGGAAGTTTAATTGGCCTTTCGATTCACAAAGCCGAGCGCGTTATATTGTGCCCATAGCTAATAGGCATGTGATATTCCGGTAAATTGTAATATTTTCATTATACTGAGAGAATATTCATTTGGTGTGTTGAGTGCCAATAATATATTTATTAAAACCCAAATCTTTTATTAAATAATTCTTTTTACAATTCTTTTCAACAGAGAATGTAAAAATTGTTAATTTTTTAAATAATTTTCTGAGATAAAATAGTTTTCGTGAAAAATTGTGGTTTCACGAGAATGTGATTTCATTCATTAGAAAAAAAAAAAAACGTTTTTACTAAAAATATATTATTAGTACCCACCGAATAAATATTTTTACATTTTCAGACTTTTTCTTTCTTAATGTAGATGCTTTTAATACATTACGATTTAATGAATTCTTTAAGCGCAGAGCTATGACGTCAATATAAAGTAGTGAATACTGCAACTTAGGGTAATTGTTGTGAAGCCAACTTCATATATCACTATGCGCACTGGATCGTCTCTCTGAAAAACTAAAGCTAGTCGCCTACGTCATTAGTACGTCGCACGCATTGCGTTACGTTACATCGCATTCGGTAGCTGATCGTCCGTAGACCGCGGCTCCGCACACCCCGTAATTAGTATCCGCGACGGTGGAAAATCGGTTACGGTATATCTTCGGCGCTCATTGTCGCCCCATGGTTATGTTAATATCATCACCTCGCCGCTCGTTCCGCTCTGACTATCGAACTTGCCGATTACTTAGCTACACTTCAAACGAACCCAAGTTTCGCTTCCGCGGAATCTTGTCCGCGTCCCCCTCCCCCCCCGCCACGCGAACTTCCGTAATTAAAATTCGAATCCGCGGAAAATAAATAACGAACGGTGTTGAAAGACGGCGGGAGAAGGGGGTCGTTGAAATATTAAAACCCTTTGATCCGTTTATTGAACGCGCAGCGATCTGAATAAATAGCGCGCGCGGCCTGCACCATGGGAGTTTCACACACGACGCGCTGTTTGAGTTCGCCCCCCGTGCTGCACCCACCCGTCCGTCTGCAATCTTCCCGTCTGCTCCGCGAGCCCCGGCCGAACTGAATTCTTCTTCCGGCAAGAACTCGCGATTGGTTCGCAAAGTTACGTTTCAGACGCTTCGGGCGGGCTTTACATCTCTCCTCTATCTCTTTCTCATACTGTTACTCGCCCTCGTCGTCGTCTTTGTTCCTGCGTCTCCGCTTCTAATTTCCCGGCAGACTCACGTAATTTGCATCGAAATTCGCGAGACATTGCGCGATTACGCGCGATACCGACCAGAACGTCGAACAAATCGGTTGATATTACAGCAGTTACGGAACTTAGTTGTGTACCGTCTACGCAGAAGAGGCGTCCGATTAACTTTTGCGCTTTTTCGTTTATTCCGATGTCTTTATTCCCTTTTAGGCATCTCAAATCGCGACCAGCAGAACTGAATACAAAGAATGTTCTGGCAACGAGATTGAAGAACTTTAAAATATCCGCTGCTCTCATATTTGCGTTTACCACCCTCTTGTATTATTTTTCCTTTGAGATATAGGACGATGAAAAACGGCGCAAATAGGTATGAACAAAGTGGCAAACTGTGCCCAGAAAATCTCTTTCTTTCTCGCCGAAGTCAGGCGAAACGAATTCACATCGATTTAAAAATAGCGTCTTGTACGCATTCTTGACTGTTTTTAGCCTCTTTCAAAGTTGCATAATTAATTGCCAGTAGCCAAGTGGACTAAAGAAGTATTACTAAGATATTAAAAGAGCTTTGATGATTTATCGAGTGAGGAATAATTAAAACGCCGCCGCCGCAGCCACTACCATCATCGTCGCCGCTGCCGCAGCAAGATACGGACTATTTCACGTTGAATTCCGGCGCCGTTTTATTTCCATAATTCTTCATCTCGCAATTTTTTCGTCGGCTCGCAGAGCTACATTTTCGCCGAATGCTCGGAAGGACGCTCGCCGTTTCTTTCATTTCCCGGCCCATTTCCCCCGTCGCTCGCTTGCCCGTTCGAACTCGGGAAATCCCAGGAAGACAGTACAAGGGATAATTGAAGAAAGATTAATTGGCGGAATATCGAAGGAGCTTTAATAATTTATTGGCCGGCGAATTACTCGAATAATTAAAACTTTCCGCGGTGAGGGCGAGATTATTTCAGACGAACTAACTCGGCGACTTTATTTACATAATCCCTCACGCGGAGAGAACGTTCTCCTTCTTCTCGTCCTTTCCTCGTGGAATCAGCACGTCGCGTCTGAAATTTTTACGGACCATGCCGCAGCGTTTTGCGTTTGTGCGTGTCGCCAAACACACACAGAGAGACTACCCGCCAGCCTCTATTCGCGAGAACAGCTTTCTCGCTCGGTGAGAAGCGCCGGAGAAAGAATTAGAGCTGCACGGTCCGCTTTAATAATTCATTAACCGTTGAATATTCCGAATGGTCGCGGCGGTAAGCAACGGCAGGAAATCGTACGTAGGACGGCGCCGTTGGTGCGATTCACGGCTAGTTTGTATCGAACTCGGGCTGTGCATTAGCCGCCGACGTCGCCGTTGGCGCGCGCGTTCGCGACTCCACCATCGCGGAAGGGATGACGACGAGCCGCGGTGATGCTTTATTTCTGGTACTTCGTTCACCTACTTTCCCCTTACCGACCGCTGTGCGCGGTCGGCCTCGCTACGTGCGAGCGAGTGCGAGCACTAATCGGCTTAAAAGCCAATGCGACCCACCATTTCCATTTCATTTCGTCCCATCGAAACTTCGCCAACGAGTTGTTTAGAGTGCTTGCATATGGCAAACATACCGCGTGGGGGAAAGGGGAGCACGTATATACTACTGCGACGAGCGGTTAGTAGCGCAGGTTTTGTTTTACGTTCGGTGTGCTCACGTAAGTTTGCATATACGTCTCCCGATGCCACTCCGGTCCCCCTCCCCTCCCTCCCTCCCGAGCAGACAACTGCGACGTACGTATTTGTTCGTGGTCGCACTGCAACGGCGAGGATGCACTGCTGCTGTGTTTAAACGGCTGCCACTTTCTTACCGCGTACACGTTCATTAATCGATAATGCCATCTCGGCGCAGGTGCGATAACACACTTTCACCCTCGTTACTTTCTTACTGAGCCCTTTGATAATGCCCTACCTGCGCGTATATTGTCCGCAGGCCGAGTATAATAGTCGAACATAACGGCTGCATTTAACACCGACACTTCTTCTCCCCATTTAGATCGAGTGATCGGGGATTTCTATTGGAATCGGGTGACTAGCAATTGCATTCGGTTCGGGTAAAAATCGAGCCGAGTCGAGTGCAATTGCTGCACTGCCGATTCCAATTGGTTCGACTTGGTCGCGTTAAAATTAGTGAGAGAGAAAGAGTGTGTGTGTGTGTGTGTCGAGCAAATATGAGAGTAAATGAAAATACATACTGTGACTTTTATCCACTGTATCGTCCAATCGCTAATATAACGTGACACATGGTCGACAAATATTCGCACGGAGGGAATGTCGCGGGTTATTTTTTCGCGACCACTCCTCGCGGAATCTTGTTTTCGTTTTACGTGAATATTACCCACATTCTACTGTCGCCGCCGTTCGCAGAACAATTGCCGCGAGGAATAAATTTGAAAGCAGAGAAGACTAATCTATCCTAGACACTTTAACCTACACAATAAAAAGTAATATCACGGGGTCGGGAAACGTACGAATGACGAGCGTACAAACGCTGCACGGCGAAACATACAAATGAGTGAGTTCCCGTATTCATCTTGCTTTCTTGTACGGGGATTCCGCGCAAAATCCGAATTAATTTGTTCCCTGTATCAAATGAACTCGAATGCAATACGATAGTCGACATCAGATACTGCCGTGTTGCGCTCGCATTGTATGCGCGCGTACACATATGCGCATACGTAGATGGCCGTATTTGTCAGGAGATCATTATAATGCATTATGATATAGTGCATCGAAACTGTGTTATTGCGAGCATAGAAGTTGCGCCCATACATTACAGACCCGGATAGCTAGGTTAACGCAAAATATGGCAGGCGTATGTGTGTGTGTGTGTGTATGTAAGTGCACCCGGGAAAATGTATTTTCTGACAAACTTAACTGACTGTTTACCATGATATATATTCCGCTTCAACTGCGTATCTACCGAAAGGACTGCTATAATGCATGCCAGTAACTAGGTGACGCGTCCATGTGTTGGAGTAAATAACCGACCGCGGGCATTAGGAGCACGGGGACTGTTTTAATTATTTTAATAATCGATTAACGTTGATTTCAGGCACTAAACGGCGCGACGAGAGAATATACGCGCGATAAGGCGTAAAGGGAGAAAGAGGAGACCCGACGGAGCGACGATAACGGAAAAGAAGAGAGTCCGTAGCGGATTATTAATTTCTGGGACGGAAGGACGGCGGGCAAAACGAGCGAGGTGTGTAATACATAGAAAAAGGGAGAGAGAAAAAGGGCGAGAGATGGGAGACAGAAAAAGAAGAACGAAAAGAGGAGGAAAGAAAAAGGAAAGAATTCCGATGATAGCGAATACATTATCTTATAGCCGCTGACTGTGCCGCTTTATTTCCATAACTCTTCCCGTATGAGTTCCTCGCTGCCCTCTCCCTTCGCTCGTTCCGCGCAATATCACAATAGCCGGCGCGCAGGTACCGCGTTCGCCGAATTAAAGATCAGCGGGAATTAATTTTACGGCTGAGCGCCGTGGCGAAATATACCGCCGCGGGCGGCGAAAAAAGGATAATAACTGCGATAGATAACGGCGCGTTTGCTCGCTAAATTCACCCAAGTATCTCGTGACAAAATTTCGCGCTGAATGCAGGTGTTCGGGTCGAGTGCTCTCTTCCCCTCCCCTCCTCTCTCTCTTTCTCTCTGCTTCTGGATGGCGTGCGTTGCGATCGTGATGATAACTGGAATTACGATGAGAACGACTAATGCGTGATCGTGTTCATCATCAGCCAAATAGAATGACGATGCAGCAATCAGTCTCCAACACGAGCATGTGCAGTTAACAAGATCATTCGGCGATGATGGTTAAGCGCGCGTCTGTATGAATTTGGGATTCACGAGAAGAAGTTGAAACTCTTGCTATACCACCCATAGCTACAGTAACTATCGCGAACTAGAAGCTGCTTCAGTACACCGGTGTGATAATTCCTAAAGTGAGAAGCGCTTTGTGTAATCAAAACTTTCCGCGATGCCGGGCGGAGTGTTTCAGACTTCATAAATAACGGATCTTACTCACGATAAAGGATTATCCGTTTTAATAGGGCAAGACCCAGCTAATCACTGCGACGATAAACTTTTCGTATGTGCTACCTACAGCGCACGGGATTTCATTACACGAGCTCTCGTCGAGCTGCTTATGTAGCCGCGGCGAAATACAGAAGATCCTTTTGGAGAAGGTCGCGCGGAGGAGGGTCGCCCCTGCCTTGAAATGATATGTCAAGCTCGCGCTTCATGCAAAGCTTGTGGTTTTTATAACAGCTTGAACTTTCCTTTCGAGTTATTGCGCGCACATTCGCGTTCGTTCGCGCCACACAGCCGTTCCTCCTCGGCTTTACAATTTAATGTATTCTTATAACATAGCAAGCTGTAATTAAATAATTTTTTAGCTTATAGTTCCCGCGATATCCGCCGAAATGATATAATAATATTCATCAATTGCACAAAATGTAAAAGAGACTTTTTTCGAATCGTAAGAGAGGGAGAGATGGAAATGTGGTAAAAAATTTCAGTGATATATCCTTTTTATGTAGTCCTCGTTATAACCTTTTTTTTTATCAACTCTTTTTCCTCTTTTATCATATGCGGGTTCGATTTTATTTCGGTCTTGTCGTTTCGTAGAGTTTTAAATTATTATGTGTAAAGATACAAAAGCTTGCTAACGAGAAACTTTTTGTGAACGTGGAAAAAAAATTTATAGAAATATGAAATATGAAAACGTGACACGCGTCATGGAAAATTTACACAATCGTATTATAATTTGAAAATACCAAAAATACTAGGTACCTTTTAGTGCGTTAAGAATATCCACTCGAGCGAGCGAGAGAGAGCGAAAGAGGGAGAGAGAACTGAGTATGCTTCCAGATACATCAACAGAAACGTTGAACTGCTGCTGAATATTCGACAGAGGAATGTCACGATTTCACACTGAATATTATCCGGCGCATTACGCCTAGGTAGTGTGTGTGTACCAGTACGTATATACGTGAAACTTTGATTATTCTCCTGAGGTATTGTATTCCAGCTATCGGGAGGGAATGAAGGCCGCGATGCAAGTATGTAGATGCTAGGAAATTCAAGTTGAATAACATATACAGGAGGGAATCGATAGGCTCGATCAGCAAACGATGTAGACACCGTGTATAATGCATATAACGCCACTTCGGATTGTTAACAGGGTTTGAAGCGTGATATGCGGTCGCGCATATGTTTGAAAAATATATATGTCGCTGGGATAAAGAATTTCGCGAAGAGAAAGAGGTGTATATACACGTTTCCTTTCCCGAGAGGGCAAGAAACGCACACGTGGAAAATATCAACGTTGATAAATGTCGGGCCGAGAATGATTCGTTTCACTAGTATTCCAGATGGCCCGCGTAACCGTTCCCGGTTCTCATAAGAACCTGGATTAGATATAATGGCGCGGTCGGGTTATTTGCAATGACGTAAATGGCCTCGATTCGTCGCATGTCGACGACGCGAATTTGCAATTTCGACTAAGCGAATGACTTACGAATACGCTATCGTATCGTGTGATGTCACATGAAATTTTGCATGGCGCTGCGAGTGCTATACGAGCGTCGCAGACGACGTAAGAAACAGTCAGATCAATTAATTCGTGTGAGATCGACCAACTGTTTTTTAATCTATCTCTATCCACTTTCCGGCTAATTCGAGGCATTCAGCGAATTTTATCAGGGCGTGGTGCGTTTCACGGATATTATATTAATCCGGCGCAGTAATCCCGGAAGTAGAATCCTTTTGTAGCGTATGTAGGCCACATTAGCCCTATAATTCGCCGCATTTGCATGCGTACACGCGTGAAGCCTTACGAGCGGAGCTGCACGGAACGTTTATTGCGCCGCCGCTAACCAACTCGGCAAATAGCCGCTCGGCCGCGTATGCTCGCGTAATTGAGAGCGGCTTGACGAGGGTAACGCAAGCCGATGAATCCGCGCCGACGGACGGTTAAATTTTTGTCGGGCGCGCCTGGACCCGTCCGTGGCGTGAGATGGGATCAAATTATTAACAACGACTGGGTTGGCGGAGGCGGACTTATCAAATTTATCTCGCGAGCATGCCGCCGACGAAAATTATATGGGCCAGAATAATGGACGCGTATGCGCGCGCGCAAGAGAGAGAGATGGAGAGAGAGAGAGAGAGAGAGAGAGAGAGAGAGAGAGAGAGAGAGAAAGTGCATGCGAGAGAACGAGCGGCGTGTAGTGTTCCGCGATCGGAGGTTGTAAAGCTGCTAGAATTAAATTTATTAACGCTCCACGGCACCTTCTCCCTCTCTCACTTTCTCATCACTCTTTCACTCGCTTGCTTTCTCTCTCTCTCTCTCTCTCTCTCTCTCTCTCTTCCTCCCTCCCACTCCCTCCAGCACTCGTTCTACGCATCGTGTAAAATCTGATTATACACGCGGGGGCGGATTCGTATTCATCAATTTTATCGACGCGATATACTAATGAAGGCCCGTTTTAGCGGTGTGCGGAAGGGTGAGCGAGTTGCGGGAGGAAGGGAGGGAGAGGGAGGGAAGCCCCCTCACACCCGGCTGCAGCCACGAGTAACGCGGTTTGTAACTGACGAGCGCACTGACACAGGAGCATCAGCACTTGTCGATTAATTGAATACGTATCGCACATGCCAATCGACATTTACGTTCAGCGGCGGTGGGAACGTCGAAATACTACCTTGCGCTTCAAGCGAAGTAATTAAAAGCTTTGCGCTTGCTATTGTTACGCCGATGCGCCGTTCCATAACGTATACGCCAAGACATTTAATCTCTTGCTGGCGATCGAGAAGACAATAGACCGCGCGAACTTGCACACACACTTGCGTCTGTGGAGAGATTCGCTGGACAATGTCGCGAGATGCCCTACAACGGCGACCGGTCGGAGTTAGGTCAATCGCGCGTTTCGCAATCCGTTTTCGCATTATTTTCCGATCTGGCGTATTTTACCGGGATGCTACTGGCAATACCAAGCGAATTTTACAAGACAATATCAGGGATTTCTCTCGGACGGAGTTGACCTAGGAATCTCAAGGCGCTCCGGGCCGACTGGTGCACAGAGAGAGAGAGAGAGAGAGAGAGAGAGAGAGAGAGTAGTACAGTCTATAATCTAGTCAGGATAAGCCCGTACAATTTCGAGGATGTATCCCAAGCGGCGATTAGTCAAGTTAGATTAGGTCAATCACGCGCTCACGATCTGCTGCTGCCTTATTTTCCGGTCCCCGTGTGTTTTAGCGGGCGCGGTGTGTTTTCGTAATACGAAATAAATTCCACCGCAGGAGAGACGCGTCTCGGGATTTCTCGGATTAAGGTAGTCGAGAAAGCTTGAAATGTGCCGATACGCCGCTGGCCAGTACGGAATGTCCATAATCTGGCACGATAAGTCCGGTACACGTTGTTAACCATGGCCGGTCTAAAACGTTTATGGTCGTGCGACTAAGCAGAGTTGCAAGTAGCTCGGTTTGTAATTGAGAGTGGCCCGCGGGGTATATCGCCGGCTCTAGTTATACGAGATATGTCCGCGTGTCACTGGGTTATTACATTCTACGCGATGAGTGATATACCGGTATACATGATCTCTGCGCCGCGCGCAGAGACTCAGAGAAAGAGGGATTGAGTGAGAGAGCGACGCTGAGAGATGAGAAAGAGAGACAGACAGATCGCGAAAGAGAGATAGAGCGAGACACATACACCGACATGGTAGTCACGCGTCGCTTTCTCCGATGTGTACTCCGCTCACGGTTGCGTTTCTAACGACCGTGTGCGTATGCACGTTCGTCTCTATCGCACTTTGCGAGCTACTACTCGCCGTGCTATCCGCACTGGCGCGATAATCAAGCCGCAGCGCACGTCTCTACATGTCCTGCAGCGTGCTGCCTCTGCCACCGGCACAATGCGATCGATTGTATGCTACGAGAGAGGAGAATAGAGAGAGAGAGAGGGAGAGGGAGAGAGGGAGGGAGGGAGGGAGAGAGAGAAAGAGAGATTCTGAGTTAGATACTTCTGCCGCGGGCTGATAATTGACCGCCTACCAATTCCACAGTCAACTGTCAAGTAACTCTCTTGATCTCATCAGGACGAAATCTGAATGTGTATACGAATCAACTTTAAGCCGATCTCTCTATGCGAATGTAGTTCCTCAGAGTCAGAGTTTCCGCAACCCTCGCGATTGAATCGGATAACGCGCAAACGTCGGGGGGCTGCGGATTACAGTCGGACGACGCTACTACTCTCAGCACTACGACGACGACGACGACGACGGGGGGCACAGCGCCAGGCTGTAATAAACCTAAAAAACTGACTGCGGTATTCCGAGGTGTCGCTCCGTCCTCGTAAACCTGCCGGAGTTATAACAAGAGCGGCAGATTGGACAGTTTATCGCGGCACGTAGATAACTTTCAGCGCACCCGCGCGAGCTCTCTTTCTTCTGGCATTGGCGATTTTTTCCCCTTCTTTTTATTCCTGACTCCTCGCCGTCAACTGCAACGTGTCGTCGACTTTGTCGACGATGCACGCGCAAAAAAAAAATACGTCCGTTTTATCGCGGTTCTCTCTTACGCCATTGTTAACCTTTCGACGGTAGCACGTCGACATGTGCGGAGTACACGGGTGAGCTACTGAACGAGCATATTTCTCGTGCAGGTCGAGCTATAAACTCGGGTCGGCCGAGTTAAAGAGCACTCCGTCCGATCAATTCGCGATCAAGCCACGGCTTTTAATGGAAAGCGCAATTCGCGCGGAGAATTACGTTGCGGGACCAAGTCGCGTTTCTTAGCGACGTGTATCACTGCGTAATCAGTGCGCTATGCACCCGCAGTCAGCTATGCACAAAGGCCATAGCCCCCTTTATGCATCTCTAACGACTGCAAATTATTGTAGAACGCACGGCAAGAGCGGCATACTACTGCTAAACCGCAGGCGATCGTTCATGCGTACGTATTTACTGGCTTTCAACGACTAGCGCGCTGGAAACCTGTTCGCGTTGCTGTTCTCACGAAATTCATATCAACCGCACTCGATCGATATACGTGCTCGCGGCGCGCGTCTTGCTGCTTTTCACTACGCCTTTTAACGTGCGAACGCTTTTAACCGTGTCACATCGGGCAGTTGCATCCCCGCAAACCGTCAATCCACAGCGTTAAGCTTCTGTTAGTCGCGAACTTTTGTGGACCAAAAATGGAAATTTTGTCAAACATTTGATTCATTTTTTACAACTTTTAACAACAGAGTCGTGCTATTACGACTTTTGTCATTAGCGTATGCCATAATTATGAATAATTTTAGATGATAAATTATGAAAAATAGTGATTTTGAAACAAAATTAAGTTAAAATAAAAAAGAAATTAAAAACATTAAATTACATCCAAAAATTACACAAATATTTAAAACAAACTAATTTTTTTGCAGCCCTGGTTTTAAATATTTGCATAATTTCTGAGTGTAATTAGTGTTTTTCATTATTTATCTTTGTTTTCATTTAGATTCAAATTTTTATAAAAATTACTATTTACTATGGTTTATTGTTTAAAATTATTCATGATTATGACAGACGCTAATGGCAGACGTCGTTAGCGTACTGCACCGACATTTATCGGTAAGCACGATATAGCAGAATAGCGGCCCCTGGATAGTTCATTGGTTTAGAACAGTTGCCCGCCAAGCGAAAGACCCGACTGTTTCGTCCCGATATCTTTTCGCTTCGCCGCTTATAAATTCAAGGGAAAATACAACATTTTCAATTGTATCAGTCTTCACAATTCTGGAATAAATATTTTTGACAGAAAGATGGGAAAAATATGGCGCGTATCATACATCGACCTTCACTTTGTGTCGAACTAAAATGAAGTCATTCAGCACTTCTCAGATGCCTACTGGAAGGAACTACACGCGATTGCCACCGAGAGAGGAGGCAGAAATTTCAACCGAGCGCACGGGATGGACGCGATGGCGTGTAATGGAGAAAAAGTCGCGGAAGTTAGTAATACTGCGTTGTCCGGGGTGTATTACCACTCGTACCGCCGAAGCCCGTGAACTATCCGTTCGACCCGTACGTTCGTGATTGTTTCAGACGAGCAGCACTTGCTATAACCGTCGAACGTGACTTTTCCCTCTTTCCAAGCGGAACGAGAGAACCTCTTCGTGTTGTATCACGGTGTCGTAGAACCCGTATTTCAAACCACTCCACGCTTCCTTTACTTCTCGGTCTGTTCGATCTTTTCTTCAGAAGCTTTTCACCGTGCGGTCGCGCTCGCTTCGTGTATACATATACACATGGAGGAAACGCGTTAAAAGAGAACGAAAGATACACGCCAGACGCTAAAACTGCACGTTATTTTTAGGCTTTACGGGCGTCATCGTTATGCAAATTCAACGAATTCCCTTCCTTTCGTTCACACTGTCTCCCTCTCTTTTTCTAATAAACCATAATTATATTCTCAAAGTACCATGTGTTTCATAATCATGTGCGAAACGTTCGTAGCGTTTTTTCTCGCGAGACAGACGTAGCTCATTACGCACGCAGAGGTTAAGCTAGCGTTGGTAAGCTGTTTCATATGCGTAGAGAGCGCGCGCGATTGCATTTTTATTAAAATAATCATTTTGCCACGTGGACACGCTCGCGAGCGACGCTTCCGCGGGCGACGCGTCACACGTATATGCGTACACACAGGTGTATGTGCGCGCCGCTAGAGTGCGAATGAAAAATTAATTAAGCAACGGATGGCAGCGTGCGCGAGAGCGGGTGCGAGTGACAAAGCGGCTTAAACCCTTCGTGGGAATACCGCACGCGTCTGTCCTTTTCGGAATTTTGACCCGTAGCCAGCCGAGGCTTTAATTCGCTGCCATCCCTTTTTCCGCCACCCTTGTCACCGTCAACCGCGATAAGATCGAGCTGACGATTTCATGGGCCATTTCGCCAAGACAATTTCACTGAGAATATGAGTGTGTATGTGAGTGTGAGAGAGGGAGAGAGGATTGTCCTTCAACGCATGCAATTAATTGCCACACGTTCGTCTGGGAGCCGACGCGGGGAACAGCACGCGGATGCACTCTGACAAGATGGCGTGATTGCATAAATATCACGCTAGATATGCGCATTATATACCTCGCAGCGTATTCGGGTCATCTCGGTACGTTCCTCCGACTATGGTGAGACGAACGAAGTGGAAGGTGAGATAATTTCTCGCTTCGAATATTACAACCGACATTCTCGAGATTGTGCTTCGGGAAAAGCTTCGACGTATCGGTGATCGATCTCGAGTTGCTGTCTCTCGTTCCCACAATTATCGATATATATATATATATTTATATATATATATATATATATATATATATATATATATATATATATATATATATATATATATATATATATATATATATATATATATATATATATATATATATATATATATATATATATATATATATATATATATATATATATATATATATATATATATATATATATATATATATATATATATATATATATATATATATATATATATATATATATATATATATATATATATATATATATATATATATATATATATATATATATATAACAGAATGTCTGTCTGTATGTTCCCTATTAATGGGAGTTCTATTTTTGACCGACCTGAATAAAAATTAACGTAGTTACTAAATTAACGTAGTTTAGGACGCTGCGAAAAATATAGACTGTCATCTCACTCTTTATCTCCGATTTCATCCCCTGGTGACAATTTAAGTTTAGATGTTCTAAATGTATAAGAAGCCGGTCAGGTAGTTTAAACTAATTAATTATATCAATAAGTTTGATGAATTATATTACTGAAATATATGTCACGGATAATTCCGACTCTTTTTCAGAGACGTTCGCTCGCAAAATCGCTCGTGTTTCGTGTTCCGATTACACCGCCTTTGAAATTCCGTCGACATGCCGGCGATTTAAAAATCGCAAAGAATTCCACTTGCACACGGAGACACGGTACTTGATTCACCGGCAAATGCGCGCTCTCGGGGTAACGAGACGGAGGAGACATTTACCCGTTATAGAAGTCAATTCATTAGCTCGATGATGCCACCGGCACGGATATTAGTTTCGCGGCTTCTCACTATATGCGCCCCCGCTCAATTCCACGTCGCACGCCGCAAAGTTGATTCCACGGGCCATTCGCGCGGCCCCGCAATGCCGTCGATCAGCGGTGAACAGGCGCGCCTGTAAGTTTCGGCGGTTAGCGTGCGGTTAGCGCGTTTCTCGTCGCGAGCACGCGTCTGCGACGTCAAAGACGAATCGGCCGCGCTTTCGCGGAAGCGCTCTCTCTCGCCGCGTGCTTCGTCACGTTCCATCGAAGATGAAGAAGAGCCGTTGGTTACGCAGCGCGAAATTACGGTGCGCAAATTGCATCGATCGCGCACACCACCGCTCCGTGCCCCTGCATAGCGCGGCGTGGAGAGTGTCCCCTCGCTCATGGGCGCATTTTAATTTTCCATATATACGTTACGCTTGATAGCCGAGCGATGCAGATTTCGCGCTGAAACCGGGCTAATACACGGGGGAATTATATTCCACGGTGGATGCGGCGGGCAACAGAATCGCATTCCGGCTTACGTACCTTGAAAATTGCATCGTTCGCGGTGCAAGAACGAAACACTGCTAACGCGCCCTCGTCGCCATGTAGCCGCTTTTATGATACAAAAATATTCACCACCTGGCTTACACTAATTAAATATATTATCTTCCCTCTCACGCGCCGTTAAGTAGTGTTTTAATGCCGAATCTTTCCCCCGCGCGTATTTACAGCTCAACTCCCCGCGCAAAATGACTTCACGGCTGAGCGCAAAAATCAAGGCGAGTGAACAGTGGAAAAGGAGAAAAAAATAAAAACAGAGGGAAAACGAAATGGAATTCGACCGCGTCCGAAATCGAGAGCCTTGGAGCGTCATTCCTTGTCTCTCTTTTTGACTCGCTTATTTTTCAATTCGACATCCCTCTGATCCGCTTGCGTTTCACGGGCCCGCTCGATAGGTGGTGCGCTTTCCTGTTTAACAATTCGCACGAGCATCCACTCTGCGACCGCACGGCGCGGCATGATCGCCGCGCGCATGACACACTGTCCGGATCGTCCTCCTTTGTACAGCACCAGGTGGCTCGGCGTGCCGAGCCACCGTACCCAGTAACGGAGATTAACGTCGCCGACGTATCGGAAGTTAAGCACGAGTTTTAACGCGGCTTGTCCCGAACGTGATCGCGTCCGCCGGAGCACATGCGGGCATTAAGACGTGATCAACGGCGGACGTGCATGCAACCCCCGACGTTCGATATTCTTTCGCACGCCGCCCTCTCACACAGTTGCGGCTGCAACATCGTCGCTTCGCCTGAGCACTGCAAGTTCGCGCTGAGTGCCGCGGTAACTAACGTCTCGCGACGATCTCCTACGTAAAGGAACTCTCGCGGCGGAGGTCTTTATTTTATTTTATTTATCTCAGACACAACGACGAGAGAGGTACGCGTTTCGCCCTTTACCACCGCGTCCCAGTCGTGGTATCTACCGTAATAACGATGTTTAACAATGCAGCAATGTATAATAATGCGGAATAATTTCGGAGCGGGTAACGAGTTCGAAACCCTTCTCGTCTTTCTTTTCTCCCTTGTCTTTCCACTCTGCCTCTTTTTCTTTTCTTTCCTCTACCCTTCTTTTCCCGTTCGCTCTCCCCCCATCCCGCATCTCCCTTGACATTGGTACAGGCTCGTTCGCAACGAGATACTACGGATGGACGACCGTTAGTTATTCTGCTGCATCCATCGTCTTCGAGTTCCTTAGAACGCGCGTGCGCTTGTCTGGCGAGACTTATTCGCGGGAATCCTCTTGCGCGCCATTTCGCCTCTGCATATTTCCCCGCCTTTCCCTTTCCCCTGCGCCACACTACTACTAACATCAACCGAGATCTCTACCCCGGTGAGATCCTTCTGCTCTTTCCGCGCGTCTTGCCTTTGTGACGCGCGTTCGTTTGGCCCGACTGTGACAATAGGGCGAGACGCAGGAACGTTATGTAATTCCAGATGCTAATTGCGTGGCGCGCGGTACCGTCTCTTTTAACGTGTCTCTACCTCTCTTTTGTGTGTATCATCGGGTCGGCGTTACTGCAAGTGACGGTGCTGTTTGCAGAAACCGGAGAAGGAAACGCGCCAAATGTTGAATTCGCCCGATTGTCATGAGCATCCGCCGCGTAATTAACTCTTCTTAATTAACTTTCGAATAATTAGTTGTTCCCCGAGGCGACCGCGAATAAACTCGCGGTTAGACGCTCGACGTTCGATCGCGACGTGCCGGGGTCGTAGATGACGGAAATCGGACGACGACGAGGTTATTGTATTATGTGAAAGAACGTGCCAAATATCTCTCCGCGCGCGACATTGCGGAAATTCGCGCGCGCTCCTTCCGATTTCGTCGTGAGTTCGACCCACTTACCGATTGTTCCTCTCTCATCGGCGCGACGTGGAAATCGCGGTATCACCGGCGATAATTACAACCCCCTCCCCCCTGCACGACGGTTTTATCGCTAAGAACAAGCAGTGATTTACATAGGTACACGCCCCAGCGCGTCGGGTCGCGCCACGCTCCGCGCTCGAACTCGGAACTGCTTCTAACGACCGCGTCGCGCTGCGGAAATTACGATGCACAACCGTGCATGCGCTCTTTCTCTCTTTTTTTCTCACAGCTCCAAGTGCACCCGCCTCTAAGAGAGGGCAATGTCGTGCCGCGTGATTTACGTCGGAGGCGCGACGAATTCGGCGATCGGGAAAACGCGTCGAGGGAACGAGAAGAGAGTAGAGTTTATTTACACTCCGAGGTACACATAGACCCCGTGAAGTTTACAGCGTTGTGAATGAAATGGTTGTCGGAGTTATACGAGGTACTAGAGAATGATTAATTGCAATGCAATACAAGACAGCATTGTAAGTTTGAGATAATAATGACAGACAATCAAAGAGTTTTGTTTTAAATTTGAGTTTAATTTGAGTTTAACCAAAATTGTGGATCTCTCAGCTTAATTTAAAGAGAAAAAGAGAAGAGAGAGAAGGCGAGGAAGTCACATCACAACGTTTACATTACGCTCGACACTACCTAGCCGCGGGTTGAAGTCGATGTCGTTAGACCGCCGACAAATACCGCCCACGCTCGGGAATGACGTCGGGCGCGGCTGGCCTTCCGAGTCGAGTTGGTAGACTCAACAAAGGTCCTTGCACCCGGTAAGTAGTGGAGCTCCGGCTCCGGTCAGCCGCCGCTGCGTGCCGCGAGAACGCTGGCACGTCGTTCTTTTTCCACTCGTAAGTCTGTCGGGTAACGCGATCTCTTTGGCCGCGCGCACACGCACAGAGAGCCGATCTTCTATCGTACGATCTTCGTAAATTGTTATTCCGGCGCATTTTTTTAATTCGAAATGAACGTACGACCGGTTGAATGATTTCGACTCTTTGCTAAACGAAAATATCGCGCTTTTTTTCTTTTTTAATTTTAAATATATATTTGTCCTTCCCCGCACTGCGTGTGCAAAATAATAACTTGATTTCTGGTACTATCGATTTTCAACGTTCCGCAAATATTGACGGAAGAATATGACCGATGTTTTTCATCGACATTCAATGTTTAAATACTGTGAGCAATTACTCTCTGTGGGCGGACGTGTGTTTGCGTGCGTGTTTGTAGTATTGCACGGTGAGATAACGCGGCATTATTGACCGATCTCTTTAAGCGACGGGGGGAGAATAAGAAAGAGATTGCGATCCGCGGTAAGAACGGTTTATGGTGCACCTAGCCGCAATGGTTAAGATTTTATAATCCTCTGCACCGCGTTTTATCGTTTAAAGCGGTGGTTATTAAACTCAGATCCGCGAGAGAGCCAGACGGGTAAAGCTTGGAAACTGTGATAACTACACAAGCCGACTGTTTTATCCTCCTTTAAAGACAGCCGCGGAGAGAAAGAGAGAGAATCGCGCGTCTTAGGAAAAGAGCACCGGATGTCCATTTTTATTTCGTTTCGCTTTCAATAACATTTCCGACGAACTGACACAAACGGCGTCGACATCGGGAACGAATGTAGGTTAACCTTTATTTGGTAGACTTGAAAAAAATTCAGGAAAAAAATTCTTGTATTTTTAAACAATTTTTAAATTTTTAAATGAAATAAACTTCTATATTTATCGATATTTTCCTCGAATGCAGTTATATGTTTTTAAAAGTATTTTTTTATTTACGACAAGACTGTATAAATCTGTCATCTAGTGGCGAAAATCGAAATTGCTGAGCACCGGCGAGCAGAACAGGTAATCGGGTGTCGCTCCAGAGCAGTGCAACAGTGATAAATAAATGCGTTTGCATCAATCGTTCTCGCATGTAGCTCATGAGAAATCGATGTTACTTGAGAGCAATATTGTCCGGCAAAGGTTAATTATCGTGATACGTCGTGGAATTAACAAACGCGTGTACCACATTCCGAGAAATATTAACAGTACGACTTGTTTCCTTTCGGAAAGAGTACTTTGCAGAGAACCTATAAATCCAGCGACTAAATCCGTATCATCCCTACGACACACGAGGACTGACAGGACTGCACCTCGAGTGTGAGGTGAGGCAAGGTACACAAGGTGCAAACGACCTCCAAGTACCCATGGCGGCGTTTACATTTCACTCCACACCACTTAACCGGTGCCTCCCGCAGACACAAGCTGATGTCCTCGCGCGCTGTTCAAACGCTACGTATGCCTGGCGGAAAGTACACCTTATCGTCCGTTACGATCTCGCTAATTTAAGCCCCGCCGGCTCAACGAGCGATTGGATTATGCCGTTTACGCATACGAGTCGACTGTTACGCGTGAATTATCGCTGTATCTTCAGCCTCGTATCTTAAGATCATGCGCGAGACGACGCGATTCACAGTACGGACGCGTCGAGTGATACATTACGCTGAAAAATGATCGCATATTATCCCGCTTACGTTGAAAAATAAATCTGACATAAAAAAGCGCTTATTCGCGGAAAATAAATTCCACGCTGTCGATTTATTAAAAAAAAAAAAGAATGCGTACAGCCGTAATTTCTAGACAAAGTATCATGGAAATAAATACCTTGCGCGTTTTTTGCCGTCATTCGTTACCGTAAATAAACGAGCGATAAAATAATTTTATTAAAGGTCGCGTATGTGAGTAACACCCATCAATGAAAATGTGTTTCGATGTTCTCATGTTTCACGCGCCTCTCGCTCTTCAATCATTACGCACGGTACACGTCTTAGCTTTTAACGAACGATACGGCATTGTACTCGCGTGAGCGACACTACTGGGATCACGCCCGGGGTATGAAATTAACTCAATTGCGAAAAAACTTTCGGAGCGCGGAGCTACCGAAGTTCGTCGAAAGGCTAAGTATGGTTCTTAACGATTTCTTCGCCGTTCTCTCGGAGCGGAGTCTTCGGCTAAGTTGGCGATTGCGCAAATTCACTTGCGGAACTCGCGCGCACACGCTCGTGACCGAACGAAACCATCCGCAGCGAGGACGGGGACGAGAACGAAGATGAGGACGAGGACGACGGCGACGGCTCGCGCCGTCGGGAACTAATTCGATTTCCATCGAAAGTAGAGACGTGCATTTCGACAATCTCCCCTACTTCCCACGACGCCGGCGAATAAATTCATTACGAGCCTCATCAAGGATTATATTCTTACTCTGAGCTGCACGCGGGCTACGCTGGGATAGGAAACGTGCAAGCGCGAGAGCGAGCGGGGGGAAGGCAGAAAAACAGCGGCACCGAGGGAACGCGATGCGCCGGGTGCACGTAGATAATCCCCCGGATCTACAATTACATTTTCATATAGCGCAAATTGTATTTCAGTCAGCAAACAGCGACAGCAACAGCGACGGCAACAGCACGACGGCGGGATACGCGGAATCGCGTTCGCGGCGAAAATTATAGTCGGCGGATTTCCAGCTGAAAATGTAAGTATTGTCCTTAATGATGTTTTGTGGCAACTTCCGGCGCAGTAGATACGTTGCGCCCGCTAACTTCGCGACTACATAAATTTGCTTACGGAATTCAGGACGCCGCGGACCGAATCAGGCAGCAGTCTAGCGGCCAGGAAAATGCACGGCGGATTAATTTCCATATCAAAACGCGGTTCCGTAAATCTCCGTCAACATTTCACGTCGAATATAACCTCTGGTGTCCCGATGCGGCCAGTTACTTCATAAACGAATATAAATCGACGTAATTGCATTTTGTTTATAAACTCGGCCGGCGTGGTCGTGCATACGTATTACCCCGCGAAATAAAATACGAAAAAAAATATAAAAAAATCAGAGAGAGAGAGAGAGAGAGAGAGAGAGAGAGAGGAAGCACTTCACGCGCCTTTAATTTTTGTCGCGCGGGAAATCGAGATAATCTGTATTTTTTGATGCAATCAACCGGTTAATAGATTGTTTTTTGCAACGCTGTTACCGCCGAAGCGCCAGAGTGCATCGGTGTGAGAGCGCGTCGCACGATTTCTCCTCGCGAACCGGAACAGCCAGAGTGTCGCGGCGACCGTGGAATCTCTCGTGCGATTACTGTCGAGAGACGCGCACACAAATGAATTATCATAATAAGTTTTCCTTGGAATGTGTTGGGTTAAGTACCGGCGGCGTTCCAGAGCCGGTTAAGTGCTCTCCCCGACGATTTCTTACGGCGACCTTCGCTCGCGGAAATCTCGCGCAAACTTTGCGATTGCGTAAATTCACTTTCAAAACTTGTCGCTCGTCGCTGAATGGCGAGCGAGCGTGAGGTGGTGCAGGACGACGACGGTGGAGGCAGCGACGGGACCGGACAAACTCAGTTTTCATCGAAAAGTAGAAGATACGCGCTCGGCTCATTAGCTAAGCAAGGCGGAATGGCGGGGAGCGACCGCGGCCGTGCCGCGCGCAATAATTGTGGCACTGGTTAGCTACTAACTTTTACCCGACTCGAGGAATACTTAGGCCGCATTAAGACTTCAGACGAGGCTATTATCGTAATGCGTGCTTGTTAAGCGAGATTGGTCGCGTGCTAACCGGCAATTCCGTACTTCTATTAATTATACGGCGCGTTGACGCCACATCTCCGAATCCCCGTGCATTGGTCTTTGCGCGAAACCGGCGATTACCGGGCGTGTTACCGGGCGAGAACTTCCGCACCCCGATCGATTTCGGGGAAGACTGTCGGATCCACGACGATTAAGGCCGGCGTGAACAACGAACGCGAAGAACAATGAGCCGCGAGAGCCATTTTGAGTCCTAAAAATGTCGGCGTCGTGCGCGCAACGCGCGGGATTTATCGAAAAACGATAAATCCGGGATTTATTGTACACCATTTATTCATTTGTCTACTATCGCGATATACTTTCGCTTTTGCCGTGTATTCTTCATTGTCCGTGTTTCAAATCAAGTCGTCGCGTAAATCTTCATATTTTTTACGTACTCTGGGAGAGCTTGCGCCACAGAACGATGCGTATCGTGTATATTTTGATATTCTAACCAGATCCTATTGTTAAGCTACATAAAACTTTGGATTAAACCGACTGTATGTTTCGACGATCGCAGCGCGCACACGGTTGTACTCTGAATGCGACAATTTTTTATTTTATCCCGTTGAATTCGAATTTGCTGCAAAGGGCTTCAGGATTGAATAAGATTTTACGATTTGAGCAAAAAATAGATAGACAGAAAGAGGAAGGCGGAGAGAGGTGACTCGCAGCCAACGAAACGACTCGGCGGTGGATTTTTCATCGACGTGACGCATAATCTACCAAGCTTTAAAATCAAAATATTTGGTCACCTTAATAAAAATTTCAATCGCGCCGACTACAAGCACCCCGAGAGTTCGCTGTCATTCTCAGCTTGTCGCGTCATTGTGAAGCCTCGAGATGCTCTGAGAGGCTCGAAGATTCAATAACGTTTTACGACCCGAGAGGCGATTCTCATCGAGCGTTGCGGGAAACGATTTCGAAAAGTTTCATCGACATTGCCTCAACGCTGATGACAACCACGACTACTACGACGACGACGACGACAAGTCGAGGCGAGGCGAGGCGAGGCGCGCCAAGAAGCGCTCCGCTCGTAAAAGGGGAGCTACGCGACGATAACTCGTACACGCTAGCAACCCCGCGTGGCATCCTTCTTATCCGTAATTTACGCCCGTCCGGGGTACGTAAGGCTGGCTAAGGACACTCGAGACTAATACAACGCCTCTGTGGCTGCCGCAACCTGTAACGCGATAGCGGCATCAGCCGACTAAGCACCTTTCCTGTCCGCGAACCCGAGTTCTCGAGTGCTCACAAGATATGAAGATTGCCAAGATTAGGGTTGATAGCGAGGCACCCCCGCGCGATACGAGTGCGCTCGAATAATATCATCGGCTTGCCCGAGCAGCGGGAAGCCTTCGGCGACGTTTTCTCGAAACGATCCATCGAAGTCGTCAACGATTCGTTCATATTCGATCACTATCTCGATGTGAGCGTTGATTTTATACGATAAAAAAAGAAAACGTATTCGGTTCAGATAAGTTTCAGATGCAGATTCGTCGCACGGAAATATTCACGCAATGCGTATCGCGTGGCAAACTACTCTGGCGGAGAGCATCGCGCGGATAACACTCGCTTGATACACCTATAAATTTTCGCTCGTTATCTACGATTCCTTTTCTCCCCCCCCCCCCCTCCTCAAATTCCACCGATTTCAAAGTAGCATGCCTGAGGAAGTTGCGACAATATCGATGATAACACCGCCTTAGATCTCGTCTCGCGTCGTCGTCGTCTGTCTTTAAGTGACGTAGTCGTTCGCTACTCCTGTGTCACGGGAGCAATTGGGCGACTAAAGCAGCCGAATAATGGATAGAAGGCGGGTAAATAAATTTCTTGACGCGCGATACTCTGTCGCGGGAGAGAAGTGAGTATCGTTGATCTAGAGAGAATGTAGTTGTCGCAATGGGACGTAATGAGAGAAAAATAAAAGGGAAAGCGCAGCGTAATTTCACCCAGTACTCTCCCGACAAGAGAATTCTGAAGTTCCTGTCTCATTTTCGAAAGCCTCAAGCATTAAAAGAATTTTGCTAATTAAACTCGCATTCCAAGACATCCTCTTTGAGGAAGATTTTACTGAAAATTTGTAGTTTACGTTATTTGTAGTTTACGTAAACTACGGATTTTCAGAAAAAGATTTTCCCTCACAAAGGACATTCTATGGAATGCAACCTGAATGTAATTCCTTCAATTAGCCAGAAGACAAATATGACCGAACGACAGACAGACAAACTTCAGAGCAACTTCCCTCCTGTCCGTTTCTATATCCATCTAACATCTCATTTCCACGATTCGTTATACATGCTATTATCTTTTAATTACGAACACACTGTTATGGAAAACGGATTCCTCGTCGTTAAAACATCGCAGTCGCCGTGGATAATCGCGTGCACGGCCGCCAGATTTGGATCATGGCCAAGCGTGTAATATTCATCGCTCGGTTGCGCCCACGCCGTTAAATTAGCAACGGTTACAACGTGTCTGCGCAAACTGTTTAGGCCCGCTTTTATATCCGGCGATTAAGGAGGCTTTCAGCCGAGAGTCGCTCGCTCGCTCGCTCTCTCTTTCTCTCTCTCTCTCTCTCTCTGCCCTCTCCGCCCTCCCCCTTTCTCTAAGACAGTGAACGAAAGAGAGTATTGTTTTATGAAAAGTTATTGACGGATGGGGATGCCAAGGAGTCGACTGTCCTGCTCATAATGTTCTATCAGCCCGTTGAGAAAGTATTCGTCTCTCTTAAGAGTGAATGCATCTTTCATGCAACCGCCCCAGTCGCCGACATGCTCCGTTGATTTATTACAGTGTATCAGTGACGATGAAATCTGTCGCGGATCTGTCAGATAATTCAATTCGTATCGGAGAATTAGGTTCGACTCGATCGTCCAACGATACAATAATTCCAAACTTCTGAAAACGCGATAGTGTTCATAATATACGACGAGACTCTCGAAATAGAAATAATCGGGGAACATCGAGTGTCAGCGAACTGTTTTCCATCCTATATTCTTGATCAGCTAGATTCGCGCTGTTCAAGATTCTAGACAGAATTTCTGTGCGAACAAAACGCAGCATTATTAGTCGCCGAATAAATCGATATCTCGCAAGAAACGTCGCGTCAGTCGTAAAATCATCAGCCGCCAGCTCGGCGTTTTCCCCAAGCGTCCATTAATTAACGTGCAATAATTATCGAACAGTGAAGTATATTGGCAGAATTTTATACATTCGATAGAAGTTGGCGTCGCGCGACATGTTTCGATACCAATTACGTTTCAATTACTCCACCGTTGCCAGCTTTGTGACTTTAGCGTAATATATTAATAGATACACGTACGGGCACACGAGTATCGCGCGACAAATTATTGACATTCATTCGCCACTTGATACATCGATAATAACCTCCTGTCGCGCGACGACTCTTATATTGTATTTGCAAACGAATAATTTCACAAAAATTTCCTCAATCTGCCGAGCGGATCGATGCTGAGAAGAGCGTCGCATCGCTCTAATAAGACGAAAATTCGCACAACGCGACGCTTGCAAAATCTGAAAAAATTGTCAGCGGCATACCGGCGGCAATTGCCCGGCGCAAGACGGAGTTCCAGCGTGATTATTTAAATGACTTGCCGGTAGAGTGATGAAGAACTCGGGATAAAAGTAGCTCCGCGCGTCGATAGCAACTTATTGGATTTCTCGCGGAGAGATTACGAGTTAATCCCGAAACCCCGTTCCCCACTCATGACAGCGAGCATCTCGCTCAACTATAAAAGATATTAATGCGCGCGGATGGCGCTTGTTGCAATTATTGGAATTGTCAAAACTAAATTATCGCGCACTGACAATCGAGCGCACAACACGCGCGCAACTTAGTTTTCTCCCTCGACATGTTGCGAGTTAATACGCCTAATTGCAACGCCGGCAGCGTAACTTGTTATAACGAACAATTCCATCAAGTGAATTTAATGCCTTGTAATTGCGAAAAACATTTCTCTCTCTCTTTCTTTCTCTCTCTTTGCTCTAAGCCGTTCCTTGACAAAAAGCGTGTACTCCCTGCGAACGAACGGTCCGTGCATCAAATGCAAGCGATGCAACAACGAGCAGACTCATGACCTCTGATTCCCACGGTGGAGAGAAACACGCGTCATTACCTGATGACGTGTTCACACATTTCTCCTTTCGCACTTATCATATGCTTGTACACGATCACCGTTATCGCGCGTTATCTTGACACGCGTCGCTCCAATTCCCATCAACTTCGACAATCGTCGGCAGATAGCTGCTAGCTGTTAGCCAGCTAGCCAGCCAGCCAACTAGCTAGCGAGCGAGCTGTCCAGTCGCGAAAGTATTTCAACTCAATAACTGGTAGATAACACAAGCATTAAACGATTACGGAGTTTTAAACGAAGTTATCGAAAGTTAGGCGTGGAGAGCGCTCTCGACGCGGAGAATTTAATAACGTTTCGGGATATACTGACAGGCGATTCACAGTTCGAGGGTCATTTGCATTATCGCCGAGCGTTGCATTTCTTTCTCTCTCTGTCTAGTTCTTTCTCTTCCTGTAATGGCATAAGCAATCGTGAAATTTATTAACCGGCACGCATACGCGGACGATCGGCGGCAATCGGCGGGGTACACCCGCGGGAATTACGACTGTGTATGTGTGTGTGCGTGTGCGTATATGTAGGGTAATCGTTCAGTCGCGTCGCGCGAAAGAGAGTTTCCTTGGCATATTGCTGCGGCTCGGGGGTAATGGCGTGCTCAACGCTCCGATTTCGAAATCGTCGTCGGCGCTATTACGGCGCGCGAAGCGACCTCGTAAAGCACAGGGGATGATTCGCGCGCGCGTGCGATTGTATTCCTGGGCGAATGTCGCGGCTTCGCGCGTTCATCCCATTCGCAAACGTCCGCGGTATTTCGAAGGGACGAGAAATTATCCGACCGTTATCGCGCGATTAGCGCGAATAGGCCACGCGGGGATGGGGACGCCGTATATGCCGAAATGCGTCCAAGATAATTGCGAAAGCCGGCGCTGCGTGGATCGTAAAACCAGGCAACCACGTTGTCACCGGCGATGTCGTACACGGTGTCGATTAATCGACTTCGGTGTCACGCGGCCGCGTATGCAGATTCGATATCAGCGTGCGACTACGACTACGACTACGACGACGGCGACGACGACGACGTGAAGGTCGATGTCGCACTATGGTCTAATCCATTTGCCGCAGCATTTAGGATGCGCTGCGTGAGACGAACGAGGCCCGTTAGGATGACTTTAAAGTCATCCAGTTCGGCGAAATGTACATTTTAATCCCGATGATCGGCAATACACACAGTCGTAGGCTAGATGTAGACATCAAGATATGACGCCTGTAACGTAACAGGTCTCTTGGATCGACAACTAGCACGCATAAATATTAATCCTTACAATCTAGGAAGTCACTATAGTGGCATCCCGCAGTCTCACATTCTACCAATTTACTCTTTGACATGTATTATACGTTCCAGTTTAAAGATTGTAAAAGTCGTCTGAAAGCCGTCCGTACTGTAAGGGTTGAGTCGCAATGTCGCCCTCGAGGCGGGGATAAAACTTAATGATGCTGGTACTCGCGCACTGTGCTTGCAAGACCGAAGCAGATCGTGAGAAATTCGTCTTTCTCGCAGTATAATAAGAATAATAATTTTAATATTATATTGTTGTAATGCGGCTATGCGAGAGAGCGAAGCACATTGTTCGCCGCACTGCGCGCGATTCGAGGATTCGCATTGAACAACAAGCTAGCCGCAATAACGTCCGCGTTCTCGTCATCGTCGTAGTCGCGCGTAAATTTCTCGCCGGTGACGTACGAAGGATTTAAACAATTTTTTTGCACATGCATAACTAGCACGAGTGAAAAAGCAGGCGGGCGAAGAACTCCTCGACGTAATAAAGATGTCGTCCGCGCCCACATGCCGCGGAAAATCGATAATTCCGTATAGAACTAATTTTTATAGCCACTGCGGCTGACAGTGATAACGTTTCAAGCTGACAGTTTCCTCGGCGGCGCTGCCGCTATGCATGAGGTCGTTTAATCGACTTCCACGCACGGCGAAAGAGTTCAGCTGTGGGGTCGCGGGCATGACACGTCAGACATCTTAACGTCATCGATTCAGAAACCGGGAAGAGAAAATCTCGTGCGCGAAATTCTCGCCGAAATTTTATATTAGTCGATCAGACTCGGCACATGAACTTGGTCGACAGGTATCAATGCCTACTCTCATTGCATCTTGCGTGAATCGCACGACAGAGTTTTCAAATTAAAATAATCTGAGATGATTTCCCTGAATATAAGAGTGGTAATTGAGTAATCAACGCCGACGGGGATACATCAATTATGTAGAGCCAATTATGTGAATGTTTTCCTATTTCTATTCGAGAATGAATGAACTCAATATACATCGCGCTAATGCATGCGCCGTAATTTCTTCTCTCTCCTTTTTTTACGCCGCGCGTTCCACATACGAACAGAAATTTCGCGTATGCGCAAATTAATTATCTGAAATTTCTCGGTAGTAACGTAACATACGCATGAAAAAAAAACGCTAATACCTTCGCCTTTCTCCTTGATTAAGCGCGAGCCAGCTTCCATTTTTAATGCACCCTCCAACAACGACAGCTCGCAACTTCAATTTCCGGCGACGCGCTTTGATTCCGCCGCGAGAATTAAAAGCGCCGCCATACCACAGTGCGTTAATAATGCCCGGCGAAAAACGTAAAAGTCATCTCGCACGCGGAAGATAAAGCGTTTTCTCCGTTCACAGGAACGCACGGTACGTGCTCAGGTGTGCACGCGCGGCGCGTCCTTATCGCTTCACATCCGTATAAATGACAACAGTTGCAATGGTGCCGCGCTCGCGCCGTAAAGGAATGCGCAAAGTACACGACGACTGACGTATGGGGGAGCGAGTCGGTAGTGGAGCCGCATGCTCGAGATCGTGCAACACGCGGCATGTACAACGGCGTGCTCATAACCTACGGGCTCGTCCTACCGGAGTCGTTAAAATTCACGAGAGACCGAGCTTGATCCGGGGCAAATCCCGCGGAGAAACCCGGCGAAGCTGTTTCGACGGTCGAAAGTTCTCCAAGCAGCACCCGCGGAGGGTGCTGGCGACATGTCCACCGCCCGCGAAACTTATCATCGGCCAACGCGGTCGGAAAGGAATGTCCCTCATGCTTCATCTGGAGAACCGCCGCTACGCGGTTCGCGACAGATGCTCGATTAACAGCTGACCGCGCTGTCGATAATGCAATCTCGTCCGCCGATAGTGCTTCCTGTGATTTTTTTTTTTTTTTATTTCGTTCTTTTCGACGATATGACCTTCTCTTTCTCTCTGTCTGTCTTGCCTCTCTCTCTTTCTCTCTTTGTCGCGCTTTATAGAACAATAAGCTATCGCGTCGATAACAAAGGGCAACCGCAATATGGAAAAAATAAATAAAATAAAACAGAAAGGAGATCTTTCAAGAGTTTAGTATGCGCTTTCGCGCGGCCGCAGCTTTTCACTTATGGAGAAGCTTTATTTGCGCCATTGTGTTTGCTCCGCAAAATGCAGGTCGACTTAATCGCGCGATTTTTCCTGTCGCAACTACGATTGGCAGGTAAATCCCATGCGCAACTCTCGCGATTCAAGCAGAATAGGAACTTGTTATATCGTTTGTGACGAAAAACACGCGCGGTGAAACAATGAGATTGGTAATCGCATTGGCCGATTGCGAAAGGACGCAATGTTTATTTTGCGCTGCGTAAAAAGCGATTTTATTGAACATAAAAAGCGATACGCAAGCGACCGGCACAATAGCTATCTGATAATGGAATCGGGAATTTCGTACAAATGTAGCACGTGCAACGAATAATTCGGTGCACGCGACAGAAACGATATTTCGACTTTAGTATCGATCCCATCAAAGTTATGTCAGTCCAAATAACATTATATTTATCCTCGTGCTTTTCAACAATAATGCATCGAAAACGATTTGCGTAAACAAATTACAATATCCAGTTGCGAGCGCGCAATAGAGAGAAAGAGAAAGAAAGAAAGAGAGAGAGAGAGAGAGAGGGAGGGAGGGCAGAGAGAGAGAGAGAGAAAAAAAAATACTAGTGCTGTTGTAACACGTGCAGCATTTTCAAACTGGAGCAAATATGACGTAATGAAACGATGAACAATACAACGACAAAAATCTACAGCACATGGCAGCGCCGTGGCGTAAAGCCGGGAGCGTAAGGGCGAAACGCTCCAGCATGCGCGAGCACTATCGATCATCGAGCCGGCTGTTCTCGAGCACGTACGAAACGCGCGCGCTCGAAAGTGTTTTAGAAAACGTTCCCCGCCTCATTCGAATGCGACGTTAAAACGAGAGATCGACCTTATGCACGCAGCGCCGGTTTGACTCCCGCGACTAAATCTCGCTTGAAAATTCGGACCGGCGCATGGTCGCGAGATGGAAATCTGTTTGTCAGTGGGATGAACTGCTGGAAACACTATAACTCGCAGCATGACGCCCTGACGTGATCCGTCTGTATGATGAGTTGCGAGAACCGTTAGCGGTGATAAACGTATATAGCCGCGCAGGCTTGTCACAACTTTTTGACTTATGACAGAGTGAGGCGGCGGCTGTTGAGCCGTTTCAGCGAATTTCGATCTGTAGCGAAATTAATCACCGCCTGCACTCTCCCCTCCCCCTCAGCCGGTAAATAAGCCCGGCCGAATTTCCTCTACGTTCTCGCTGGCGGTACGCGCTGGCGAGATACGCGCAAGTGATATTAATATGTGTGGCACACGAGCTTTGATGCACGTTTACGCCGTGCATTATAGGTATTGGGGATCAGCAAAGACCAATCAACGAGTCCGATCGAAGTAATTAGTAGCGGAGACACTGAATCACACTGAATTACTCCGAGTGCTAGCAATTTGTCGTCGTCGTAACCGGTAACGCGCAATTTGCGACACGTGGCAAATTGTGCCAACAGCGGCGCAGGCGGTCGGCCTACCGCCGCGAGAATACGTATCTCATCGCGAGGCCGGCGCGCATGAAAAAGAAGCTCTCATTATGGGGAACGTACAAGTCGGACAAATGAGTTTAACGTGGCTGAGATTCGCCCGCGAAGCACTCCCCCCGAGGGTATAAAGCCAAGATTTAGAGTCTCGGCTGCTCGGGACTCCTCCTCGCCGCGAATGCGCGTTTGAAACAATAGGGCGTATTTTCCCTTTCTTCTTCCTTTTTTTAATAACCGCGCCGTGCTCTTCGCACGTATAATTGGAGTGCCGTTGTAAACGACGCGCGCTGCATCCGACGTCCACCGTGCACGGCACCATGTCGAGCCTCGACAACGCGCCTCTCGACGAGCGATCGCGAAGAGGATTCGCACGTGCTCCACCACGTACCATCGGCTCTTTCTCTTCGTCGCGCGTTCTCTTCTTCCTCTCTTTCTCTCGCGGACTCGCACGGACATTAAATCCCGATTGGAAACACCAAACGGAAACGAGATTTCCCTCGACTCTTTGGAGAGAGTACCCGCGCTTTCGCCGCAGCCGTTTATCTTTCGCTCCGGTCGACACGCCCGGCTAAAACGGAACATCTCGTGCGCCGAATAGCGCCGTCCGCACGTTCCTTTGTAAGCAACGACGATGTGCGCCTATATATTCGGACAGAGGAATCAACTGAATACCAACTAAGAGAAGCCAATCGTCCGCCCGACCGTTTTCGCATACGGAGGCTCTAGCGTTTCCACCAGGAGCCACCCTCACGGTTTTGCCCGATTCGCCTCCGTTAGGTGACCAGTGTTCCGTGACCGAAGCAGAAAGCTTGTCTTTGACGCGATCTAAGTGTGGATGCAAATGCCGCGCTCGAATTCAGAGCGGGACAGGAGGGGAGCGACGGAGAAGGTAGGGATATGGTAATTCATCGTACAGTTTGTCTGGTTATCGTTTTCGTCCGCGGCGTGAAGACCGTTTTACCGTGCAAGCTCACTTCCACGGCACACCACCACGTGATACAGATTGAGGTTTGCCGCATATCGCACCGCTTCGCGTAAATTTGTCGAATTTCATCAACGGATTAATAAACATTTTCAGTAGATTTCGACGAGATCGTTTGCCCAAGGCAGATCTGAACGGATATTTTGAGAAGATATTTTGTGCCGGCTGGAATCGGGATTAATTTTCGACATTCTCCGAGCGTCTACTTGAAATTATGCAGCGGAGAGAATCTGAATGGTGTGAGGCAGTTAACATTATCACGACGATCTAGCGAGTCTTTCGAGCTGTCGACCATGCTCCCGGTGTCATTAACACCTCCGCCGCTCTTCACTATGCAACGCCCTAATATCTCCCATTCCGGTTAAACAGTCCCCTACCGTGCCATGGTGAAGCTTCATCAGCGGCAAGACTTGCGCTTTGTTATGATAATCGTTCGATCAGTCTCGTCACGTTACGGCGAGCATCGCTGCCGCGTCAGCGATATACAGGTTGGAGCAACGACATATGACATTGGCCAGGTAAAATGCATTGGCTGCATCACGACGACATCTCTCTCGTTTGGATTAAGAGGGGAACGTCAGAATTTCCTCTTTCCCGCTGCCCCTTCCCCCTGCCGACCCCCACGAGTTTCCATCCCGGAGTGCGGGACAATGGAGTCGTGTGTCAAAGAGCGAAGTTTGATCCGACACAGTTCCGCGCGCTCGTCAAACTTGGGAGTCGCATTCCGGAATTGCTGCGCGGAGAGGGAGAGGGGGAGGGGCAAGAGAGAGAGAGAGAAAGAGAGATAGATAGATAGATAGATAGATAGATAGATAGATAGATAGATAGATAGATAGATAGATAGATAGATAGAGAGAG
>NW_022639473.1:2666471-2670963 GCF_010583005.1 Odontomachus brunneus
AGAGAGAGAGAGAGAGAGAGAGAGAGAGAGAGAGAGAGAGAGAGAGAGAGAGAATCCTCGTTACGCAGCATCCCTTCGGCCCCGTTCGGGGATTCTTCTTTCCTCTCTTTCACAGGCCATTCCATCTCGCGTAACGACACCCCGACGCGTATCGCTTTCCACGGAGGGTGAAACGGGCAAACGAGGGCGACGCTCGGCCGTATGTCGCGCGCACGACTGTATTTGCGGATGACCGACGGCGAAGTAAGTGGCGGTAAACGAGCCGCAGTGTCGCCGATATATAAACACTGAGGCCATTGACGGGCCGCTTGACTCCGAAAGCAGCGCCCGAAACTATCGTCAAAGGCAGGAGAGAACGCCTTTGATCCGTCGGTGTTAAAATATTCCTAAGCAAATCCCCTCAGCGCGAAAATCCGCTCCGCGAGGGACGGTATGTCGTTCGCACGCCGTAATCAGTGTAATAGACGAAAAAATTACTCGTACTCGATGAACTTCTCGCCTCCTCCAAAACTTTGAAATAGTACGACCCGCGTGCGTGGCTCAACTCGCAGAGCTCGCGTTTTCACCGCGAGTGGATGAAACGTTTCACATCTCGAGGGATTACAAGGCATTTTTCAATGAGAGCGAGGAGCGCCCGTTGTAGTGCGCGGAATAAAGGAAGAATAATTTTGTTCACTCTTTCGTGTATTACCGCCAAATTGTGCCCGAGAAAAATATCCCTCGGTATTCGCGTCCAAGAGATGATTCGAGGTCCTGCCTGCTCGTTAAAATATACCCAGAGTTATATCCCGATGGACCCCTTGAGGGATCAAAGACGGGTGACTAATGTATCTTAATGATAATGATTCAGCAGATATTTTTCCCTCGTCTAATTATTCTATGTGTACAGCGTCGAGCACAAAACAGATCCCGCGGGATCTCGGCGCCGTAAAAAAAGAGAATAGGGCTTCAAATCACCCAATTAACGCTCCCCAAAACAACCAGACAACCCCTTCGACGCGATGTATTGCGCCCGTCGAGTGGTCAAAGGTTGCCCGAGGAGGAGTCAACGACCACCGATGGTCAAAAATTCCAAAGAGAAAAAGATAAAAAGTCCAAAACAGCGGCTCCACGCGCTGGAGCTCGCGCGAATATACAATATACAAACAAATTTTTAAAAGCCACTTACTGTCCTTCACGCAGAATGCGCCGATAATCCAGAGCGGAAAGAGCGGCACCACGAGCACGTTCAAGTGTCTCGCATTCGCGTTGCACCGTAGACTCCTCCCGTCGTGCGGCCTAAAGTAAATCATGATCGTTCCACGTGAGACCAACGCGGCACGATCATAGCAACCGATCACCAGGGAACGTCGCCGGTGTTCCACATCCACCCGCACTGTCTGAACGCACTGATCCGCTTTCACACTTCGAGAGGCTCTCTACTGATCGGAGTCTAGACGACGCGACGTCTGCCGATTACCGCGGACGCGACTGCCGCGCATTCTTCCCGTGTCTCGGCGGATCCTCGACGGCGGCAGCTGCGGGAGACCGTTCGCTCGTTCCTCGGGCGGTTCGCGCGCGAGCACTGAGATCGGAATCCGCGACGGGTCGCGCGCAATGCGCATCAAACACGGAGCGTCGAGGGAGGCTGCGCTGGACCGCGTAGCAGGGAGCTGCCGACTCGACGTGAACGGCGAACACGAGATCTCGATCCGGTCGCGATGCAACGCGCGGTTTGATTAAATTCCTTTACGCGATATCACATCGCCGGTCAGTCCGCGGCGCCCATCGCTCTGTCCGCGCGCGTTTTTCGGAATATCGCATTACTTTACTATCTCCGCACTTGTTCACCGTTTTTCCCGCTCTCGCGACACCTCGTTATTCACATCGTTTGCTCCCAATTGTTTCTGCCGGTGTTTCCCACCTTCGAACTCTCCTCGCCCACGCTATCCAAGTTCCTGTCACCGTGATTCCTTCTTTCGACGAGGAACCCCCCCTCTCACCCTTCGCACACAATTGTTCCTTTTTCCCTTCTTTTTTTTCCTTTTATTTATTCCTCTTGCCCGATGTTCACTCGCGTCTTTCGATGACACGTTCGATCGGCACGTTCCAGCGCTTCAAGCACGACGACGTGATGCGCGCCACTCGGCGTCAGCGTGATTTCGCACTCCCTCCACGACTGTATCGCCCACCGGGCCGAACCGTGTGCGGCTCACACTGTTCACCTGCCACGGCCTCCGCTGGTGCCGCCACCGACGCGTCGTTGTATTCGCCGCCTCCGCCGCTGCCACTGCTGCCGCCACCGCCAGCCGATGTCGACGTCGTGGGTCGTCGCCGCCACCACCGTCGTCGTCGTCGTCGTCGTCGTCGTCGTCGTCGTCGTCGTCGTCGTCGTCGTCGTCACACCACCACCCACCAGCAGTGCCGCCGCCACCACCGCCGCCACCGAGACACCGTCGATCGAAAAGAGGCCCCCGTGTTGTACGCGCCCGCGCACACGCTTTACCTCGCATGCGTATTGAACGCGGCCGGCGACTCTCTTTCTGCTTCCACTCGCCGTATCCGCACGCGCCGTTTCCTTCTCGTCGTTGCTGAACGTGCTGATCATTTCCCTCTCGACGAACTCGTGTGAGTCCTTCGCGTTTTCTCTCTTCCTTCCTTTCTCTTCCTCGATTCTCTTTTATACAGTTAATTCTCTTCAACCACCCCCAGCCACGATCTCGACAATGGTTTCGAGCTCTCTGATGTTCTTTCTGTACTTCAAACGTTATTTGTCATTTGTGGACTCTCTTTGCGTGGCTGATTTCTCCTTCTCTCTTTTTCTTCTCACCGTAGGATCTCACTTGAATCGAGTCGAAGGACCAGCTTGGCGAGTAGTCGAATGACACGTCGGGGCAAATAAACGCGTGCGGGAGGGAAAGGTTTTCCGGTTGATTCCGAGCGTGGGGATAAATTCGCAGTGTTTGTTACCCGGAGCCAAGTGCATACTTGACCGCGGTTCATTATAAAGAAAATTGGACGCTACTTTACTTTCCCTTCCTTGCCGTACTCGGCTCTCGCGCGCTTCACCCGCTGTCCTTTACCGCACCGTTTGGCAGTGTGCGAGACCCCCTTTCTTTATTTCCCCGCTTTTATGATTCTAAAGTCGCGTTCAAACGGAGAATGCAACCCCCCACTTTCCATCCCTCGAACTAGATATCTAGACAGCAAGACGAAACGAGAAACTATCAAGACTGCTTTACTTCGGTCTAATTATAAACGACATTTGGTCCAAATACATATATAATCATTTCTCATTTGAATGATGCAACAAGTGACTCAAACTATCCGCTACTTGCGAATTTTTATACCGGTTTGCATAGCAGTTCGCTTATATCCGACTGCTCTTTTCCCCCCTCTTTGTCGCACATAGTAATCTTTGCCTCCGCTTTTCCCTCCATATCCTCGTCCTTTCACGTCTCGCCCTATAGCGGCGCTCGATACGGAAGTCGGTCTGATAAAGAAAGTTTTCTAAAGAAAGGAACGTGTGTCGGGGGTCTTTGAATGGAGATGAAAGGGACCGGAATTTCCGTTAATTTTATCTCTCTCTCTCTCTCTCATTGGTAGTTGCGGCTTATCACCTCTTTGTTGCTTGTGAGCGCTGATCCTTTTTGTTCCCTTTCAAATACACCATTAAATCGTCAACGCAATTTCAATCGCGAACAAATGCAACGTGTGTATATATATATACACAAGTCTTCGAGAAATATCGTGTAATAAAACATCGGTCTTGCCGCGCCACCGTTCAAAATTTTTATAAGCGTAAAAGGCGTATAAACATACGAGGCGCATACGTGTACCTTCGCCAGCCGTGTAAACCCCCGCGAGCGAAACAATTTTCACTTTACTACATCGTTATACGTTCCAAAAAGATTCACACGAATTTATAAAATACTCAGAAATTTGAAAAAAGCTGTTGGGGATTTGTATATGTAGCTTAAATAGGTGTAAAAAAAATATTTTTTTTCGAGTGGTAGTAAGAAATTTAATAAAAAAAGAAAATATTTATATAGAAGTGCCGCATTCGGAGAGAGAGTCGGATATAATTGTTTTTTCCCTTTCTCCCCCGGCGTACTGAGCCTTTTTTCCCTTTTTGCCATTCTTTATGCGTTCTCCTCTTTACTCGTTAATCCTTGTTCCCTCTCTCTTTCTCTCTCACCCTTTTAAGATGATTCCCTTGTAACGTCGTCCGGAATTCCTGCGTGCGGCAAGAAATTCTCGAAAAAAGAGATACTGCGGCTGTATAAAGAAGACTGGAATTCGTTACCGCCGAGGAACGTGCATAGTTTCGTCGTATCACCGACATTGTCTCTCTGAGAGCTTAAAAATCGTAATAATCGTTGACAGGTTGAAGAAGTCGCACGCGACGGATCGCCTCGAGCACAACGGTGTGTCATGACGCAAACAATAAAGTGATAAAACGACGAGGAAGAGAGAGAGAGAGAGAGAGAGAGAGAGAGAGAGAAAGAGAGAG
>NW_022639473.1:2671429-2702597 GCF_010583005.1 Odontomachus brunneus
GAGAGAGAGAGAGAGAGAGAGCAAACATCGTAGAAACATTCCCACCCAAAGTGTCGTTTTCTCGTCAAATATACAAGTTCTGTGTCGTTACGTTTACACACCTGATCTGTAGTGATAATCACTAGAATGTACACACAAGTTCATCAATATCTATTTTCACACATGAAATTGTATCAATTTAGGAAATCGCATTTTCACGGGAACCCCGGCGCGCGAAATAGAGCTTAAATTATGCAGATTATATTTCAGAGGTATAATTATTACGCGCACGCGGCAAAATATAGGGATCGATATCGCGAGGATATTAACGCGAATCAGACGTAGAACTCTCGCGCAGCTGCCGCACGATTCGGCGACTCTGCACCGCTAAAAGTTCCGCTAAGAAATGACACGCCATCGAATCCTTGGCAGCAGCGCTATATCCACCGGAAGTGGGCGATGAGGACCGTCGAGGTTGAGGCACGAAATTGGTCTTCCTATGCGCGCGAGAGAGAGTACGCGGAACGAGCGCCGCAATTTGTCACGGATGCGTTTCACATTCATTTACAGATATGCCGCGCACTGTGGTATCGCGAATATTGGATTTCGACCGTCTGAAATTTCTTTTTATTCACTGCTCCACGCTCGAAGGCGTGTGTCGGTGTTGTTGCTCGATTGATTTATTCAATACGTATGATAACCACCGACGGTAGCTTCGGCATATTCGTCGTCGTTGTCGGCATCGTCGTTGGATCGAGAGAATTTTGCGCGATATCACCGTGATTTTACGATCGCACGTAACTCGCTGTGTCGCCGGCTTTAATGGAGTGCAAATTGTTTACGCGGGAAATCGTGTTAAACTGCAAAGCAGGATTCTTAGCGGCAATCATGGCGAAAATATTTCCAACGCAGTCCCTGTCGGTTTGCGAACAGTCGTGCACACTACAGTTATTTGAATTCCAGAGATGGGTACGAATATTTGGTATGCGGGCAAAACGTCTTAGATTCAATTTTTCGCAAATAGGTTCCTCGTGACGGAGGAGCAAGAGAGAGATAGAGATAAAGAGAGAGGGAAAGAGAATCTTTCTATATAATATGGCATGAAAATTTGATGCGAAAGAAATTGAATTTAAGCTGTAATGCTGCGCCAAACGCATCTGTGTACGATATATTGCCCGAGGGAAAAAGCGCAGTGTACCTCGCTACTGCGATACTAAACGATATTAACAAGCTACCCGGTTCAATTTTTTACTTCTTGACAATTTGTGAATTACAATCAAGTCGTGCGGATCGATACTCGCGCACGGATGTACGTGTGTATATATGAAAAAAGATAAGAAAAAAGAAAGAGAGAATGCGCGCAAAAGAGACAATATATAGAAAGCGCAAATGACAACAGAGACAATGGATATGGAGAAAATTTTATCAATTTTTTTTCTCAAACTACAACAACTCTATATATGAGGCGCTAATGGATTAGTGAAACTTGCGTTCCAATGCACTACGCGCACCCAGCGACGCTTCAATTTGCGAAACTCTACGGTTAATGGACCCGCGCCATATCGAGCTATTAAATTCCGTCACACGCGCGTGAAAACGATATACAGGGAGATTTTGTTTACTGCAGATTAACGCGGCCAGGGTTAGCGCATGCAAGCGGCAGGGCAGAGCAGGTTAGCAGCGGCCGGACTTTATCCGCGCTCGCGGAGCATTTAATACGGGCGCGTATCGCGCGCGCATTATCATCGTTTCGTGTCGTCCGCACTTATGTCGTCGACGCACTCATCCGCTGACATTATTATCGAAAAGCGTTTTACCACGGGGAGCACGTTCGCTTGCTCGCTCGATTTTCGCGGATAAATGTTACGTGTGGCAGCTACGCTACCTGTGAGACCAAGGGAAAGCGCAGTGAGAGAGAGAGAGAGAGAGAGAGAGAGAGAGAGCTCTCTACTCCGCCGTTAAGCGATAATAATAGGCGTTGCACATGCACCCGGCGAGAGAGCGAGAGAGTGACGGTGAGGGGAGAGAGTAAGAGATAGATACGGCGCTCGAGATACATACGCCAGCGAGAGATGCCCAGGAGGAAACAATGCGTCCCGCTGTGCACGTCAATGAGACCCACGGAATCTCGTTAGCGCTCTAAATCCTCCTTTTTTAAGGCGATGTATTCCCAGGGTTCAAGACACACAGACGCACACACACGTGTACACATGATGTATTTGCGTACGACTCGCGCCAGCTGGCCGTAATATCGCACGTAATCTCTTCACTATTAAAATACACTACATCGCGTATACCACGTTCGAGAGTGTGTCTCGGTACGTAAGGAGTTACCACGCGAAACGATTGTCGAGTTGAATTTCACGTCATCTCTTGCGATTCCTGCGCGAAAAAGCGGCGAGGTTAATTTCGTTATTATCTCGCCACACGTGGATTCCAAAGAACCACATTTTCGTCGTTTACTCGCGCGGCGTTACTTGTCCGACCATTATTGCGATCTTCGACGTTGATTCACGAGTCGTAGGTCGAAATTAAAGAGCGCGCGCGAGATATGTGACGGTCGAGACACCGAGTAACATGACCTGATGCTCCTTGGAAATTCAAGAATGAGTCGATATGGAAGTACGCACGATCCCGCCGTGAATCAAAGATGGATCGTAACGACATGGCAGGGGTAATGGAAGCCGGCCGAATAAAATTACAGCAAATATTGTACCAAGAGTCAGCGCGTATGAGCGATCGGATAATCGATTTCGGCGATAACACTGGCGGGATTTCTCCATACGATTGTGAGCGAGCGAGCGTGCAGATGCATGCGGCAAATTAACGGATTCTACGCGAGCGGATTCTACGCGAGCCGGATTCCGCGTGAGTCGACAGGGCGATGTCGAAATACCTCCGCGAATATCACGGGAATTCTTTCTTTCTTCCTTTCGGCACGAAAGCCGGATATATTCTTCAATTTCGCCTTTGTTTAATCCGGCAATCATCATACATCACCGCCGTGGAATTACGCCGCCAAGCGTTGCTGCATTTATATATCGCTCTTCCATCTTCCAGTCGCGTCGCTCCTTTTCATATTTTGAAAGCGCGTCTATTTTTCTCTCCTTCTCTCTCCACTGGCAGCTTTATCACGCGCGGATATTAAGTTATGTTAAGCGAAAGCAGTTATAGATCCCACAGAGAAGTTACGCTCTATTTCGCGGGCAAGTACGCGCACGAAAGAGATTCCCTTTCGCCGATATTGTAAAAAATTTAATCAACGCCCCGCGCGAACCGCGGTCGAACTCGTTATCGCGATTCTCCATCATCGCTTCCGCTACGAGAGTCGCGTATGCCGCTCATTTGTTGCGAGATATCGCTACCTTTCGAGGCGTTTGTCCTGTGCGCGGAGAAATTTTTACAATTTTGTTACGTCCGCTAGCTCGTGAGCGCGCGCGCGCGCGTGCACATCCGCCGAGAAGAAGAATGTTACGACGAGCGCTTCTGACAAGTCTCACGACCGTTTGTTGCTCCGTTCCTTTTGTCGGGCTTTTTAATTCTCCGCGACAAGGCGGGAGTGTCTTCGCTGAAGGCCACAATTTCTCACGGACGAATGCACCCGTGGGTGCATTTCGCTTTCACGTTTGGAGGCGCGCGCGAGCACGCTATTTCGCGTTGTGCCTGAACAGCAACGTCAATCCGGACAGTTGAGCCAAGGGAATGAAACGGTAACTAGCCAGTATTTACCCCGGTCCGGAAACAAGCCCAGCAGACACACGCTACGCTCGGCTTGCGCTCATTCGTCTATAGTCACCTCGCCTCGCCTCGCCTCTCATCGTACCGCACGCGAATTTTATGAAAATTAAACTTAAATGACGTCAAATATGCGATACTGACCGGAGAATAGTTTGCCTCCCGAGAATAGGGAGTAAACTGCGAATAATTAGCTCCGCCGTAACAATTATGCAGTAAATGCAGTACAAAAATTCGCGCAGCGCAATCAAAATTGCAGAAAATTACGTGCGCAAATGTTCAAATTATAGAATCTCGAATCACCAGAACGTAATAAATCGCTGCACGTGTGGCTCGTTGAGTTAAATCGGGCCGAAGTGGTTCTGGTGGAGCGACGACAAAGGCGCAACGAAATATTATCGGACGCTGCAGAATATTTTGCATAAAATGCAATTTTATTACGCAGCGGCCATGCACACGCCTGCGAGAGAACTGTTAATTTGTAATCGCGAGGATGCAGCGATAAGTACGGGCTAGAAAATAAAGCCGAGGTCCTCTAAATTGGAACATATGAAGGAGCGCGCGCAGTTGCCCTCGATCATGGATGTGAGTGGGCATCGCCGATAAAATTGATAGCACTTTTAGAATTTCGTTACGGTCACTAGGATCGAGACGGTCAATCGAATTTGCGCAATTGTAAGAGCGGAAATTTCCGTTCGGGAAGGAACCCTGTATTGGGCACGGTGTAACAATCGTCTGTTGCCGGGCACTAAGCCAATCACATTACGTTAATGAAATGGAATTCAGTTTTGGCGGACGTGCGATCTTAATTCACCCTATCAGGCTATCGACGCGCAAAGACACGACGTAGGCTGAACGCTGTCGTTAATCATTGGTCGCAGTTATGCAAGAATGATTCAGAATTACGATTTTTTCAGAATTTCAATTTCTGTTATCAATGAATAATCCACATATCAATCTTTCTACACGAAAAAAATTCACAAGCCTTATGGGCACGTAAAATTAATTAAAAAACCGTTTTTACTTTTTACTTCTGGTATCTCTACCTTCTCTATTTTCTACTTTTTTCTAGTTGCGCCTTTTTTTTACTGAATCTCCTTTACCAATTTCTTTAAGGATTAAACTGATCAATGAATACCCATAAAGAGAAGGAAATTTATTTTTTGCAATTAACGTGTTTGACTTTTTGAGCGATCGCGAAGAACCTCGGTGCTATTTATACTTTTGCATCAATCATGCATCAAATTTCCATCTCTATTTTTTTTTAAACGTATCTCAGATAAGTTGGATCATTTTTGCATAACTACGGCCAATTTTATTCGGCGCGTTTGATAGGAGAGACAGTACAAATTAGAAAAAAAAAACACTCGATCGATCTTTTCACTTCCAAAATAATTAATTAGAGTACGAGGGAGAGACTTTGTATCTTCGGAATGCTTTACTTATCGATAGAATCGCTTCATCGTGAGTGCCGTTCTGCCGGATTATGCAACTATTCTTTCTCGTTTAATGTCGTAATTGCTGTAATTTACTACTTATAATAACAACAACATTGTTTGACAAAAACGTTAATAACTTGAAGCTAATATTTCTCGGTCGAGCGATTTTCCTCATTAGTAGCGAAAAGATTGACCTACGCTTCCTTGTATCCTATCGAACGGGTAGGGAGAAAGCGCGTTTCCTACTTTATGAGGATGGAATACAATTTTGTCGTCCCTCTTTGAAAGGAAGATTCTTTCGCGTCGCAATAAAGCGATATCATCTCAATGCAACGTTTCAGCATGACTATTTCAGCGAATACGCGAACGTTAAGACTCGTGGAAAGCATTTGCTAGGAGGAACATTTTGACGTTTGGCAAAATATATGTTTTTACGATATTTCGTTCGATCTTTGGGATTAATTAAGTGCTCGACTAACTGACTGATATAGATGTTTCGACAATTGCAATGCAAACGCGAATAGTAACAGTCGAGCTTTGCATAACGATGTCGCGAGAATAGTTGATTGGGCAGCAGACGTACGAGATGATATCTCGCGTCTTTTATTCCGGAATAAAGCAGCCATCTATCTCCTTCAACATCACCCTTTTAAAGGACACAACGTATTTCAACAAAAAGCAACCTGTATTCAGGAGACACGGACGGAAATGCAAGCAAACAAGGAAGGAAAGAGGATAAGATGCGGTAGTAATGAGCGGTTTATAGGAAATACTGTAAAAGCATCTCGGATGGCAGCATCGAACGCTACTTTAATAGGATCTACAATTCTCGGATTAATGGAAACTGCGACGGAAAATATGTTGTATAATTGCACACTCTCCGCGCGCTATGCCATTAGGTATCTTTTTCTTTGCATATAAATAATTGAAAATTATGTTGCGTAATAAAAAATAATTCCATAATCCCGTCGTCTCCCTCTTTGCGCTAGCTATGATCCTAACTGTATCGTATATTTTTTTCTTTCCTTTCTCTCTCTTTCTCTTTTTCTACGAAGAAAACTTTAAGATCATATTTTTCATCTCCGATATACAAAGCTGCTAGTTCTCTTAATACAGAATTTATCCGCGTGGAAGTCAGGTCGCCTTATAATCCAGGATATTTTTTGTCATTTTTATAGCAAACAAAAAATGCGTTGGTCATGTAATTTAAACAAGCACGCGCTATGCACCAAGAATAATGGCATTATTAACGTAAACGCCCTTCGTAGCGTTTCATCGCGCGGTGTCTCATATCCTGGCGCTCGCTTCTTGCGAGCTGCCTCCGAACTTGACACTACGTCGAGGACGCGGACGTAGTTGGTCACTTCGGCAACGGGAACTGTAAGGTGATAGCGTTACGAGCTAACCGAATCACTGGCACGCTGCTAATAGTTACTGTATGGCTTCATTAACTACCGATTGATCGGTAATCAAGGCGCGTCCCTAATTTGCTCATTTCTCGCGACTCTTCGTGCATGTAACGTCACCGGCGCTCGCTCACGCGCGACAGCCGTTGTCGTTGTCGACGTCGTCGTTCTTCGTTTTCATCCGCATTGCGCGCGCGCCATGGACTAACAACGTCGGCAAACCTCGTTATAAAGCGCGGCTACGGTCGCAAACGTGTCCGGAACGGGAAATACGCGGGATACGCTTGTACGATCGCGCTCGCCGTGCGTTGTCTCTCCGCTCGTAGCGAGCGTACTCGAGGACCCTTCTGAAATTTTCACCGCGTCAGAAATACCAGACGGCCGCCCCCGCACAATCCCAACCGGTGGTGGTGGCGGCGTGCGCGTGCGGGAAATATCGGCCTTTAAAGTCGGCACACGAGCCCTCATGCATTTATGTATACCGGTGGATAGGGCGACCGCATCGATCGCAGTCGAGAAAAATTAATTGATAGGCGCGCGAGTAGCGACACAGGGTGAGATGAAGGAAGAGAATTCAGAGAGAGAGAGAGAGAGAGAGAGAGAGAGAGAGACTGGAGCTGTACGAAACGCAAACAACGTGTTCGTCGTGTCCTCGTTGTGGCAGGATTACACCGTCTCGTTCTGTCGTCCTTTGCAAAAGAACCATTTTCCTCGGCTTGACTGTAACGAGACGAGAGCGCAGGCGATATTGTGTCCCCGATACAGGAGTGATCACCGCCAACAAGAAAGAGAGAGAGAGAGAGAGAGAGAGAGAGAGAGAGAGAGAGAGCCGGAATATGGAACGAATACATCAAGTGTTGCCTGAATGCACCAGAGGTGTTGCACGGGCTTGCGTCTTTCGAAAAAGTCGATATGCGCAACTCAATCGAGAGAGCACGATGGAAACGTTACCGATGTTAACTGCGACTGGGTCTCGACCGAATAAAATTGTCGTACACCTCTTACTTTTCCAGGGTCTCGGCGCGGTCGCGCAAAATTATTTGTCTTTCTCTGAATCGTAAACTCTCCTACGATGCACTGGTAACGCTCAAATGAATTTAGCTTTATACGCCCGTTCTATTTCTCATCGAAACGTCTATCACATCCCAATTTCATTAACAAGCTCCCGAAGAGGCACTTACGCGCCCGTCTCCTTCTTGACCGAACGATGGCTTGTAAAAGGAAGCCTGCGAGCGGGAAGGAAGCAGAGCGATGAACTGCGCTGAACGGCAGCTGCGAAACGCTCAACGCGCCATCGTCCCTCGAATGAGTTTTTTACGATGAGTGGTTAGACAGTTGAGGGAGAGAGAGAAAGAGAGAGAGAAAGAGAGAAGACCGTGAGATGATGCATGGAGCACGGGTGAGAAGAGACAACAGAGACCAGGCGAGAACGGGAGAAAAGAGAGAAGTGGGAAAATTGAGGGAAAACGAGGCGCAGCGCGGGACGTAGCTTGTCGATGGTGGAAAATGCGGGCGATTGTGACGAAGGCTGTGGACACATCCTCTCTCATTTTCTCGCCCGCCATTTACCGTTTTTGCCACGGGTTTCTCCTCACGATTCGCGACGCACCTTGCCTTGCACACATGCAAGAGAAAAAGAGAGAAAGAGGAAGGAGAGAGAGAGAGCGCTTATTCTCCGTTCTTGTTTTCATTATCGGTCCTTTGCGCGCGACGCGTCCGCATAACCGGTGCTGTTTTTAGCGAGTGCAAAAGTTCAATTTAGGCCGCTTTGACGAGAGACTCAATTATCGGATGATAAAAATAAATCGACATATCTATATTTTATCAATTAACGCTTGAACGTAACACGCAAAAAGCATAGTGTCACGTCAAAAGCGATAAGAAAGAAAACTCGACGGCGATAGCACGTGCTTAATCGAATTGAATTCGTCCAGGTGGTTTAAACTCGATCCGGGGAGTATTCGACTTCGTCGAATGAACATACGGAAGACGGGCGAAACGTGTAATAAATAGAAGCGAAATGTTCTTGGCAATAGCTCGCGTTCTCGAGCAGAGTGTTGTTGTTGGAATAATATCCTCTCCAAGTTCTCCGGTTTATTGACATCACTGCGCTGTTGTACTAAGACGTCTGTCCATATTTGCATATTCGTGCATCGGTCGAGAGAATGTTTCTGTGTGTGTGTGTGTGTGTATATGCAAAATGTAAGTACGTGAATGTGTAAATATATACCAAATCTTCCGGGCTCGCACGCGCGTCCGATTCTTCGGTGTTTCGCGCGCGATTGTTTCGCGCATATTTGCATATTCTCAGTCCTTGAGAAGGAAGCTGGCCTTTAAGATTTAACGATCTATCTATCCAACTACCTATCTATCTCCTTCACTCGACTGTTTCCTCTTTCCTTCTATCTTCTCTCTCCCTCTCTCCATCGCTCTTTTGTCAGCGCGAATCGAAACGACGAGCTACTCGCGCTGCACGAGCATCCAATAAATCATCTCCGTCCCGGAAGAAGAAAAAGTCGAACGAACGCGAAAGAACGCGAAAGAAAGAGGAAGAGGCCGCGATCGTAGTTGGTAATTGGACGTTACGTGGCGCCGTCGCGATAATTAGCGCGAATTGTTTCCCTCCTCCCAGCAATTATCGAACCGTACTCCGTCCGACGCGAGATCGGCGCGAGAACGCTTCTTAGATGATGACGAATACAACGACAACGACTACCGGTCTTGAGAATTCCGCGAGACGTAAGATGCTTTATATAGAGTGTCTGGATTTAGATGTTCAAGTGCTCGTATGCAGATAGAACACAACCCTTTAATCGCACTCCTAAATCCAGACACTCTACATAACTAAATAAGAGAGTAAAGATCTCATTATTATCAATTCCCTATTCTTTTATATTTTACATCCAAAACATAAATCCGATGCTTCGCGCTACAAATTAAAAAATTAAAAAGATTAAAAAATTATTTAAAAATAGGTAGCCGCCGGAACATTTCTTAAATTTAATCGTAGGGACTAGAGCTCTGTTAGAACTAACGAGAACTGAATAGAACTCAATAGAACCAGATATGATCTACATGTTATTTTCTCTCGAAAGTGTCGTGCTGAGTGCAGTATTCGAAGTTTATGAAAAAAGCGTAATTATTGAAATTTTTTTTCTTAATTAAACATTTTGATAGAATTCGACCAAAACTGACGGGAACTCTTGCTAAAAGTAATGGTATTTATTCACTTTTTATACTTTAGAGGGGAAGTGTCGTGCTAGGTTCGCGAAGTTAGCACAATTTTTCATTTGCTGTTTTTCGGTATTAAAAATACGGAACTCTTTTTGTTTTCTATCTAGAACTCTACAACTATGAAAAGTGAATAGAACTGTCATTGTTTTTTTAATTTGTAAAACATTGTGCCAGCCTTTTTAAGAAAAAAATTTCATAAGAAAAATAAGATTTATTTCGATTCGGGTCGATAAACTCGTGAGTGCTCGCATTTTCGAGAAATCGCGATGTCAATCTGACTTTCGCGATTTAATCATCAGAATTAATATTCCGAGATATGCTATTGCATCGCTGATAGAATCGAGCTCCGCGTGAGCATTTAAGAGTTAATAAATGGTAACGCAAGTTTCAGGCTCACAATTTTGCTATTTCTCCGCTACACTTTGCTTCGCTTTCTTAAGAGCGTAGCTATATATTCTCTGTTGAACGCTCATGTCATACAAGAGGCTACAAGCCTCATAAAAAACACGGTAAAGAAGTCTCTTGCAGTTAAGGAGCGCCCTTTTACTGTCATAAGATTTATGAGCGCAAACTACGAGTACAAAATCCAAACACGCGTGTCGAATATCACAATATTTTTAATTACTCGAAGTAGAAAAGAAATGAGAAATAAAAAATCGATCTAATATTATTAAAAGAAAAGGAGAAAGAGAGAAAAAAAACAAAGGATCAAAGATTTGTCATACTTTTAAATCTACAATTATCGAACCGTACTCTCGGAATTCCGTAAACGCCACTTTGTCAACATTTCCTCTTTAAGGTAAACCACAGAGCTCCGCGATTTTATTCTCGGAGCGCGAATTCCTCGCCCGATTATTCGAAAGGCGCCCAGCGTCTGCTACCATAAAACGACAACTTTTCCCTTATTTAAGCTTCGAGCCCCTACGCTAGGGCGACGATAACTTGTACGTTGTACGTTTAATACCCCGTATAACTAACCCGTAAGCCCGACACCGCCGTGGCAGACAATTTCGCTTGTACACACTCTTCCTCCTCCTGCTGCTCCACTTCCTCTTTCTCGAACCTGAGATCGGCGAAGAAAAAGGGAATGAGACAGAAAGAGAGAAGGAGAGCAGTAAAAGCCAGGAGCTGTAAGCCAATCGACTACTCAGAAAGCGTTGTTTAGCGATCGTATACCAAGCCGTGCTGGCCTGATCGGATCAGGCGACCCGGGCTTTTAAGTCTCGCGTATTCCCAGCTTTCAACCCCCGACGGTGGTGGTGCACGGGGTCGCGCGATGGTTTTCCTCCTCCTCTCCTTTCTCACTCTCTCGCCACACCACGCGTCCGTCGGCGGGGAGTTTCGGGAAATAAGTGCCCGTTGTATCCGGTATACACGGATAAACTGCCAGGAAAAGGAAGAAGAGGTCGGGCGAGCAAGGGCGAAAACCGGCGGTTAGAGTAAGATGGAAATACAAACGGAGATTCCAAGTTGCGGCGCTGCGCGGCATGCTCTTTCTCGGCCCCCATTCTCGATACTGCGGCCATTTAATAAGGGGAAAGTGTACTTTACTACCACACGATTCGGGAGAGACTCTCTTTCGTCCAAACGTGCTGAAGTGCCGGTCAATGAAACGCTAAAGATGCGGTCTACACAGTTCCTACGTTTGCTCGCGGGCTGCGACATGTACGAAAGCAAGAATTGAAACTGGTGTAATTTCGAGCGATACATATTTCGACGCAGCGAACTCGCGGGAATGATCATAAATGTAAGCGGTTACGGTGGCCGGCAATGCGCGATTGGTGTAAGGCACATTCTCGCGTATAAGCGCCGAAAATGAAACTCGCCGAAACTTGGTCGGTTTTAATCGTCGGTATAAATTACCCGACATTATGACGCATTAACTGCCCGCAGACCAGCCGGTTTGTGTAAACGTACCATGGTATTTCATTAAAGCGTATAGAGGCAACACGCACATCCTGCGAATCGTCTGTTTAGTATATTTTCGGATTATTAAATTTATTTGCATTTACATGAGCAATCGCGGTTTATTAGTTTTACGGTGATATCACGGGCCGCACTATTTCATGAATATCAAGACTTTGTAATTTGCGTTAGTAGCTCTTGCGCGCGCGCGCGCAACACAAGCGGCCGATCTAGTACCTCGGAATATTAATTAAATTCGATATTACTTCGTTAATTAATTTGTCTAAGAGCGGCCGGGCGAGCGTCGAAGCGCCTTGTCGCAGCGGCATTTCCGTATCTTTACCTATGAGAGATCATCGACCCCGAGAGGCATGCTCTTTCGCGAGGAATCACCGCGTATAATACGCCCCCTCGAAAATCGCGCCAAGTGACCCACGATGTTTCCGAAGAAACGTTCAAACGGCTGAAATCGCTCGCTCGGATCTCTCGGAGAACTCGCGGGATTTTTTCTTCGTCTTTTTGCGCCTGTCATCATTTTTACTCTCTTTCGCCCTCCCTCCCCCACACTTCCTCGCTTTTCCGCTGAAACTATAAGGCGGAAGCGCGGGTAGACCCGGGGAAAAGAATGGAAGTGTATATTCGTTGGCGAGGCGGAGGGGAAAGCGACGCCCCTTTGCTGTCGGCGGTGCCGCGAATTCAATTGCAATGCATTGCCCGATTAAATTTATAAATTGACTGTTGCGAGGATGTAGCGTCCGGCATAAAATCCGGCCGATTCGTTGGCCACTGGCTGGATATACAAGAGGCGATACGGGCCAGGTAAGGCGCGACAAATTGAACTTTGAAATAAAATAGAACAGTACATTCATTCCGCGGTTATGGGAAGCTTCCTCGCTTCGCTTCCGATTTCTTCGCGCGAGTAATTCGCCAGGCAAACAATCGTTTCGCCCGGAAACACGTTTGCCGTTCGAAGCCGACGAGGAAATAATGGCGACTGCCGTATGCGCGCTTTCTTTCGCTCGCTTTCTTCCTTTCTCCTTCTCATAAGCGATACACAGTGAATTTAATACATCGATCGGTTACAACGATCATCGTTTCCGAATACTTCCATCGCGGATTCGATTTTTTTCGTGTTTCCCATCATCGGCAGATTGATAAAATCATAAAATTCGTCAAATTCTTCAATTCTTTGTGCTTTTACGAATACAATATTGTGTGTAAAATATGCATAAAGCATAATTTAAAATATTCATAAATTTCTATTTTTGACGGCAAATTTAGAGCGTCGCTCATAAGCGAATCTCTGTTAACGCTGGTTTTTAAATATTTTCATGCAATGGAATAATCGGCTTTAATGTTACATCGCTCCAATGCTACATCTAATGCTAAGTATAAAAATGTCTCTGGTAAAACGTTACTCTGGTATCCACACGACAATTATGAGAGAAAAGTCCGATAAAGCACGAGCGCGTAAACACACCTTAAGTAAGGTCTATTTTCTTAACCCTTGTATTTTCCTTGTATTTATATAACTCGCCCACATCTAATACACAAGCTGTTTGTCGAGTAAACAATGTGTAGGATTATACCTCGACTCGATATCGAAAGCTAACAACCTCTCGATCTAGCGAAATAAGACGAAAAAGTGGAAACGTATGACCCGCACTAACTATAAATTTCAATAAAAAAAAACTGAAGTGGAAGTCTAAATCTTTTCTGTATCGTCGATTACTAATTGCGTCCAGCAGAGGAGGTGACACAGAGAGAGACAGAGAGAAAGAGAAAGAAGAAGAGAGTGGGGGGAGAGAGAGAATTCGCGTTTCCAGTATCGAATATAAATATTAAATTTCAGAACGATACCCTCTTTCCTCCTCGCAATATGTAGATGTACTGTTGCATAGGCCGAAATGGTATATTCCCGATATTCGCGTATAATTTGATCGCCGAATGTTCGGCAAATATTTCTGCCAGTTGGAATAGGATATCCGTGAAAGGAATCAAATTACGCGAAACCCTTACGCGCTTCATTTCCGCTCGCTCACTCGCTCGCGCGGCCGTTCCGCACGACACCGTCGATCGGATTCGAATCCGCTAATCGCGTAAATACAATTCCCCGATCGAAAATAAAGATTCCCGGGGAGCTGCTTGCGAAGCGTTTCAGTCGCGAAATGGGAACGCGCGCGTGTTCGCAGCCCATGCGCGCAAAGCGCATCCGCTTTAATCTCGGAATTATCATTCGCCGATTGATTACACGTCGCGCTGTTCGCTTAGCAACCCTGGCTTGTAATCCCGCGATCGAGAGGACATTACAAAGAGCCCGTGTCCGATGGCACGTAAAAAGGAACGTCAGTGTAATTCGTGTTCGTCGGCCGGCTTCGTCTCTCCCGCGAGACATTCCGACGGAAATTACAGCGTCCAATAAAACCCTCCTATCCGTGACTCGTCGCGCGAAAAGCGAAGCCTCGTTCGTACTGTGCGCACGCAGTCGCATGCCTGCCGAACTAACTCAACCCTTTGACGCGAGGCAACGCCAAACAAGACGCATTGTGCAGTCGATACGGAAGATCGAGTTCCGATTGCATTAGTTTACTTTCTAAAAAAAACATATTTTTCTCACGGATATGCATGCACAGAGAGACTATTTTACCGTAATAATAAAATATTTGCTTGCTCTTGCTTCTCTACCGCATACGACGAATGAACGTATTTCCTATCTCGAGCTGGAAAAAACGAACGACCAACTTGCTACGCGCGCGTAGCAGGACTGCTGTTATTAGTTGTAATTACTCTGGCTAACGCGAACCGCAACGTATAAGCTTCGCCAATTTCTATCCTCCCTCTGAGCGAATTTGCCTGACGCGAACTGTGCGGGACAAAGTGAATCTGGAATCTGCGAATTTAAAGGCGGGTTTCTCTCCCTCTCTTTTCTCTCTCTCTCTCTCTCTCTCTCTCTCTCTCTCTCTCTCTCTCTCTCTCTGTTCATACGAGAAATAGCGGAGCTAGGATAGACTAGAGCTGCCTAGCTGCACTCCGCCGTTGTAGTATCGCACGGAGATCCGCGTCTTCGCACAGCCTGAGGCCTTTTGTGCACCTTGTGCATCGAGGTGACGACGAGGGAAGCGAGCCGCTCACTCCGTGAGCGAGCACCCTCGTTTCCGGCACAATCCCCGCACGCATGGCGGCTTTCTAAAAAGGTTCTCTCTCCCTCTATCTCTATTTCATCCTGCCACGTCTTCTCTTTCTCTCACCTCACCGCAACACTCCACTTATTCGTTTTGTTCGACGCTTTCGTTTTGTTTGCCGAAACGTACTTAAACAACGTCACTGTCCATTATGCCACGATGACGCTCGCTGTTGTATGAACGAGTGGCTGGCTGCTCATGCGGCTCTTTAACGCTTTCACGGCTGTATCAGCGATGTATTTCCACAATGACACACGCGCACACACACACACACACACTCTCTCTCTCTCTCTTCTGTTTTTCTGGGAATGCGCAACCTCTGCATTCCTGGGCTTTATTCCCGCGTCCGTGGCATGCCGAGGCAGCGATAAACAAATGAAAAAATAACGGTCGCGTCGCCCACTCGTTCGGATTGAATTAGCGCTTTAATTAGAATCATCACCATTGTTCGATGTGAAAGGTGTCGTTACGTTTCACGAAGGAGCTCTGCCTTTGTAATACGACGCGCCGGATTTGCGCATCGGCCACGTATCCGATTTTATATGAGAGGAAACGTCATGATGCTCACGAGACTGCAGTTTTACCGGACACAGTATCTAATGTTACAAAAGGTTCGGTCCGAATTCTGCCGTCTGGATGCGTACGTTTTCACGATTTCAATTTTCACGGGCGATATTTTCAACGGGAAATTCGTCGCGGCGTGTTGAAATGTAACATCACATCGTCGGGAAAAAGAAAGTAATTTTCTTCTCGGACATGATATACTCGCGAAATTTTAGCAAATAATTTATCGAATAACATCTTAATAGAAGATTCGGGGATCAAGACCGCCAGTGAAAAACGAGCGATTCTCGCGATGCGTGCGAAGAAAAAGTTCGAGGAATTAACTTTATTACCGTCGGGGTGCGACTCGGACTGCGATTTGGCCGCGCGATTAATTCCGGCTCTCGGTAAGAGGTGATACCTGGGCGATACTCGGCGAAACGCCCCTTTATTACCTTTATCGTGCGTGTAAAAAATACGGAGCAATTAGAGATACGAAAAGATCGTACGACCAAGAAGTTTTCGAGATTATCGTGCTCGTGCTAAGTCTGTCCAGAGAATACCGCGCGTTTCATGGTCCCCAGAGTCGTGCGTGCGCAAAGGCGGAGCGAATGAAAATTTATGACATGCCGTAGATATCTTCTTTAGAATTGAGATAGTACGCGGAATGCGGAAAAATAAATGAACAGGAAATATTGTATAAATTGCTCTGGTTTGCTTATTAATATTCCGCAAATTTAACGTTTCTTAATCGACAAAAAATGCCATACATTTTAATACGTAGCGATAGGATACGTCTGTGAATATTGTCCAAATTAAACTTTTATACACGTATCGTAGGTGCTTTCCTTGTCATTATATGCAAAAATAGGCAAGAGAGAAAAGGAAGAGAGAAAAAGAAAGGATGAGAAATCTCTAACGCTTTGTTGAAATTTCCTTAAAATACGTCGCGGACAACAGCAGCGCGTAATTGCATTATCGCGCATAACGCGAATAGGTGCGCTCGGGCGCGATTTTCGTTTGGACCTGACGCGCGCGCGAACGCTTATAAATCAAGCCGGCGTACAGAACCGCCATCGTTATATTTCAGCAACGACATCGCGCGCGTTTCCTCAAAGAATACCCAGATCTCTATTCCCAAAGCTGCGGGATCAGCACTGTCCACGCCACGGATATACCGTCCCTTCTTCCCTCTCTGTTTCTCTCACAACGTAGTGTTGCGACAGACCAGGCAGAAGCGCTCCAATTCGCCCGTGTCCAGCGGGTGCTGTGTGCTAGCGCGCGCGCGCACACACACTCACTCCCACATGTGTGCGCGTCCGGTTACGCGTATAAATCCGGTCCACCCGCACGTGAAATGTACAGTGAAGCGGAAGTGGCCTCTACGTAGCCGGCGAACCTCCGCCTTCCCCGTCGCGTCGTCCCGCGCTCCTTCCTTTCCGCTTTCCTCCGCTATTTAGTTCCGCACGCTCTCTCTCTCTCTCTCTCTCTCTCTCTCTTTCTCTCTCACCCCCCGTCTCCCTTCTCCTCTCCTCCAAGCTACCCTTCCGTCCCTTCTCGTCGCGCAAGTCTCGCGTGTTTGCGCACGCAAAAATGTCGCCAACCAGTGAGAGAAAGAGGTAGAACACGGAGACGACCGGAACGTTTTGGTAAACGAGCGATTCAAAGAATCGCGTTGAACGGACGATGAAAAGTTCCGAGCATGACGCGTGCGCGGGCGATGCACCCTTTTACGGTGCAGTTGACGTAGCAGAACGAGACGGTAGTAGTTACGAAATCAAAGGGTCCACTCTCGCAGCAGCGCGCAGCGGCAATCCCGATTCTTCGAGGTAATTTCCCTCTATTCAGATGTTCCGCACCATCCCGCACCGTACCGCGCCGCATCCCAGCAGCGTATCCTAGCGCGTCGCGCCATACCGCACCGCTCGATGATTCCACCAACCTCGGTTTCCGACTTGCCGCCTTTTCGTGAAGTATGCGCGGCTCTCGCGGATCGAAATTTCATTAAACTCCACGCGGGCGGGTCTCCTCGACTACTTCCTGCCGGTCTTCGTTTCCGACTTCTCTCTCCCTCTCCTTAATTCTCATACTACCTCTCTCTCTCTCTCTCTCTCTCTCTCTCTCTCTCTCTCTCGCCCCTCTTGCTTACCCTTGTATTTCAGAGTTATCCGAGAATAAGGGAAAGTGACACGATTCCGTGAATAACGGTATCACGAGAATGAGTGTAGCCGCCGCAAAGAAGACGACGGGGGCGAAGTTGTAGTAGTGTCTTGGCTTTTCGGAGTCAGTTTATTTTCCGGGGCGCGCGCGCGTATGCGAACGACGCCGCGAGACTTTCGGCAGATAAATGGCAATGCGAAAGGATACAAAGCAGCGAGCTTGCTCGCCGATGTACTGCTATTCGAGTCGAGCGTGGTACTGATATATCTACGTATAATGTGATCTAAAAGATGACTTTAAATATAATTTGCTGTGTACCTGTCGAGATGACGGATCGCGTCAGCACGTTGAAGAGAAGCACGAGCGGTGCGGTTTTTCGTTCCACTCGAGATTTACGGACGCGGACTGGTGATTTTCTTTTTTTTCGTAACTTAACGCGTTTCTAGACACGTGGAATATTTCGTCCCACGTACCCGCGTCTAAGCAGAAAAATGTATTTTCCGTCAGCGACTTGCGGACGTACGTATGTCTGCCTCTAGCGACGACACTTAATTAAACTGCGCCCATAGTAGAGCCGAGGTTGTAACGTCAAAATTATGGCCCATTAACTGTCGCAAATAACGCGCGTTTTCCGCTTTCTTTGCCCACGGTAGCGAACCAGCAGCAACATAAAGCCTCACGTACGTGTGACATAACGATATCCGAAAAGCTACTGCCGGCCTGTGCACCCCGTTCGCTTTTATACCTTTCCACACCCGCGATATTATAGCGCGGCTATTATTACGACGGCTATGTTAACATATTCGACGTCGGAGCTTTGTATAATTGAAATGGCCTAGTCCGCGGTCACTCGTTGACCCTGTGAACTCGCGCCCGGCAAATAGAATGCATATTTTAGCGTTAACTAACAACCGGCACACCTGAGCCGTGTTACTTCTTAACAACCTCGTTATGGTTGTAAAAGCTGCCGTGAATCCTCTCGTTCTCGAAATGAAAATTATCTTATTACAAAACGCGAGACGAAATCGCGACCTTTTTCTCTCTCTTTCTCTCTCCCTGCCCCTCTCTTTCTTTCTTTCTCTTTACCTCTCATTATTTTCTTTATTTTCGAAGATCTTTGGAAGAAACGCAGATAGGCTTGTGCGAGATTGCCGATATAATTAATTTATACAATTTTCTCGCTCTTTTCTCTACATCCCGATTTTTGCGACCCTACTCTTTCACAGCTATACAAATTTCCGATCTCTCGTGTGGAGGAACAGTTTTGCCAGGGAAGCACGTGCGAGCCTGGGAAATCGAAATTTCATTAATCTTACTCGTTTTCTTTCCCTTTCCCTACTTTCCGACCATTTCCGCAGCTGCGTTCGATCCGGTAAGCAGTATATACATGCATACGTACATTCATATGGTCCTATATATACCTGCACATGTATTCATACTCGAGTATGTACACCGGCGACGATAGACGCCGTGTTAGAGAAACCAATGAATAAGTAGCTTCCGTTTGGCAGAATCGCGATATATTCCCGGCCACTTAAATAGCGCGGAAAGTCGTTCCAGCAGATTAATCCGTCGCCTCGCGTGTGTATAATAAAATTGTCTTCATGTAATATATGTTGTAGTTTAAAAGTTAAGAAGGAAACAACATTACAATCGAAAGAAGTTTAAGAAAACTGTGATGAATCAATCAGGAATAAAAGTAAAAATTTAATTTCTAAACTTTCACGTCGGGAAGCACGTTCTGTCTGTCAGGAGGTTTGCCGAGTAAAATTTCGCGTAGAATAAAACTTCGTCTGTTAACTGTAATTTTATAGATCTAATTAAACTTCGCAACTTTGTTTTTCAAAAATTGATTTTTACAAGACACCGTTTTCCCCGGGAAGAGAAGAGGGGTATTAAAATAACCTCTCTCAAGTCAATATTTCTCGTGTCGCTAGAAAGAGAGAGAGAGAGAAAGAGAGAGAGAGGGGGGGAAGAGATAGAGAGAGCACCTCGGTCTTTGCAGCGAAAGATTGAAAAATAATTATTCTTCATTGCGCGAAGGAAATCGAACAGCAAATTATGACATTAACGAGTCAGCGACTCTTTGAAAGTTAAGCTATTAATGACGTCGCGAAAGGTGGTTCAAGTTAGATGCGAGTTCGTCCTGCCTTTCTCTCTACTTCTCTCCCTACGGATTATCGATGTTCACGTCGCCATAAGTCGGACGTGTGCGGCGACCGTCAGTCCGCGAGCTTTATGACACTTCTTCTTGGCGTCGAAGCCGTCCACAAACCGTTAAAGCCGCGCGTGAATCCCCGAACGACCATAGCGAACTAAAACCCTTTTTACCTGTATCGCTATAGTCTCAGTCTCGCGCGTGCGCGCACAGACGCGATACTACCAATTTTCCCTCAAGTTTCCCGTTCTTGTACGAACTACTTGAATAACCACTACGGTGCTTACGGCCGCAAGAGGAAGAAAGAAATGATGTGACCCACATATGGGAAGCGCTGACGCGCGCAATACAAGCAGACAGACTCGTTCAAGGGAGGGAAAAAAGGGAAAAGAGACGAACGAGAGCGATAACTTGCGCGCACTGCGGCACAATATGGCGATGATGACACACACGTGTGTATGCCACTTAAGTGAGCGGATATGTCGCGATCGATTGGGACTCGCTGCGGAATTATTCAAAGTGACGTATTTCCACCAACGGAAATGCATGCGTTTCTCTATTTGAGACGATCGCGCGCGTCGTAAAATGCATATCTCCTTACGCAACGTACGCGAGCGCGCACGTTGAAAAATGGCTAGGCAGCTCTCGATGGCTCGTATCGAGAAAACGCAAACCCCACGGACATATTCGGGATAATGTCGAGACGGTGTCGAGCAGGATTTCTTGCCGCGTGCACGCGTGCTCGCGAATTATACGCTCGTGTATCTGTCTTATAAGGCGTGTCTGATCCATCTTACACGCCTCGGATCGAGATTTCATTAATCTCCAGGACCTCCGCGCCCTCTTCGCCGCCTCGGCCTCGTTTTCCACAGCTGAGGTCTATCTGCTACGTGTACGTAGGGAGGTGCTATCTGGAGGTCATCCTTTCTCTCGTCGACGTGATTGCTCTCGTGCACCACTTCGTTTCGCTGCCCTTGCCCCGCGACCGTTCCTCCCATACCACCTCCACCTCCCCTTCCTACACCCGTTCTTCCCAATGTCTCCCGCGCCCCTACCGTCCTGGTCTCTTCAACCCCCGCTCGTGCTAACGGCGAAGACAAACACTCGCGCGAATTTCTTATGCAGCCGCCGCGCATACAAATGACGTGTTTAGAGAGCCGACGCGACGCTGCTGTCTGCTGGTCCCGGAGACAGGTCTTGTAAGAAAGCGGTGTCACGGTTGAACGGGATGCGGAGAGCTACGAAAAAGACGGCAGTTGAAGGTGCTCGCGAAGGAAACGAGTCGATGGCACCTCCTTACCGATTTCCAGGGGCAGAACGAGAACGGTGGATAAACGTAATCGGGGGATGTCCAGCCGAGTTCGCTCCCTCACCCCGCTCACTCCCTCTCGATGCATGCAGCCAGCGCAATTTCTATCAGCGCCGGAAAGACGCTACTTTCGCCGTAGGAACCGTCGCGATTGTCGAGAGGTAGTCTTCAACGAGTCGAGGGAGGAGGAGATTGCCGATACCGATTTCCGAGCGATAGCGCGAGCAATTTTGCATCGAACGCGGGTGCCCGTTTCACGGTTAGGTTCTACTGTACACGCGTGTACTCAAATGTTTAAGTTACGCGAGAGCGAATAAAATCGAGAACGAGACGCGAGCAGTGACGGGAGAGATGGGAAGTTTAGCGTTAGAATAGTGAGAGGAAGACTCACTCTCTTTCTCTCTCTTTCTCGCGCCTACTCGAGATGCACGGCAATAAAAATAACAAAGCAGAGTATCCATTATCGGAGAATGTATACCAAGTGGTTTTCGAGAGCGCGGTCGACTCGAATACAAGTAAATACGCATTTTCCATCTACTGCGACGCGAAGAAAGCTGCCCGAGTCTGTTTACATCATGTTGCATCGTTGAACTCACGACAAACTTGCTTCTAACTTGATAACAACCTCTCGTTCGTTCTGCTTGCACGAAGTTTGACGAAAGAAGCCCGGTCTATTCGCTTGCATCAAGTTGCGTCGGCTCGCGCGCTCGTTTGGCACAAATTGTTGCGCAAAGCAAAGTTCTTCGCGTTTTTCCGCTTCCGTCGGTCGTATTCGAATTGAATTCGTGACGCGGGACGCGTCGTTCGGTGATATCTGATTAAAATTTCACGTTTCATTACTCGCGCGAGAACGATGATTTTATTTTATATATTCAACTAGGACCCGGTCGCATCATTCAGCAATTCCCGGGAAGAGAGGAAAACGTGGCGGATTGTAGATATTTCAAGAACGCGCGCGAGAAGTCGAACACGTCGCGTCAAGATGAAGTTGATGAATATTTCGCGAGGAAGCTTCTCGAGATTAAGAGTTTTTAGCGCACAACATTTCGCGTCGATATTTTTATAGCATATCGAGCGCGCGAAGGTCCTCTGGCAAACAGGAACACGTGTATGTGTAACATGTACCGATTCTACAACGCGGAGAACACGGCGCATCCGAAAAAAGCCGGAACTCCGCTTTAAGACCTCCTTATTCACCGCGTACATTTCGCTAAAAGGCAAAAATTTGCTACTGAGAAACATCGGGTGTGTATACCTCACCATGTTCTCCACCTCTTCCGCCCTGCCCCGTTGAAATCTCGCAGCGTTCCATTCATTCTCCCGTGGCCTCTTGTTCGCAACGATCAAGGGGAGACGTATATGCAAGGCGCGCCTAAATTTCTTATCGCGCATTTCCCTCTCGACGAGCAGAGTTATTTGTTTAGTAGACGGCGACCTCGCGCGCACAAGCCCGGCAGAGAACTTCGGAGAGTCCCAATATTTTATCGAGGTCGTGCGCGCGACCGCGCATTAAAAATATGTAATATTTCACGGCGAATCATCCATGCGACGCGTTACGTTCCGTGCTTCTCGCGTCAGAATCTCATAACGTTGGATACACGTGTATAATCTTGCCTACACTGAACAAATCTCTCTTTTTCTCTCTCTCCCTCTCTTTCCTCCACGTTTCGTTCCATTTCTAAAAGATCGCGTGCTGATTTTCAAACTAATGCGAGACGAGATAAAATCGAAACAGATTTTCCAGCATGTCAGTTTGCCGTTTTTCCGTCCTTTGTAACTTCGTGCATGACCGTTTTCCATACGTATTATAAAATTACACGCTTTTCTTTAGAATCTAGTGAAACGGAAAACAGAATGTTGATGTTGCCCACCCGAATTATAGGTATAAATTATTACATCGCTTGTTTGTACAGGACAAATTGATTCTATAGCCTATATACAATAGTCACGTTAGCCGGATTGCGAGAACAGAGGTGATTGAGATTTAAACGCGTACGCGCTGCGCTCCTGTTTTTTTGCGAAAGAATTCCCGCGGCCCTCACAATCGCGAATGTTATTCACGAGTTTAGATATTGTCGCGTTGCATTGTGGAGCCGTTTACTCATTTTATATCAATTCCATTAAACCTACAAACCCCGATAGAAAGTCCAATCCGCGCTGGCGGCGCTTTTCACAAATTTTAAAAGCCAACGAGAGTGCAGTAACGTGTAGTCGCTGCAACGCACAGGCGGAAAACAGATTACAACGCAAGTGTCCCGGCGTACGTACATACGTACGTACGGAGAGGCAATATGCACGTGCGCGGAGGGTTCTCGTACTACGTCGCTCAGTGTGAAATCAGCCCTTTGCCCGGCTAAGGTTTTAAAACACGGCCACGGTTAAAAACTCCGGCATTACTCTACAAACTCGGGACTGCCACCGGCATTGCCGGCGATTCCACCATTGAAATCCGCCGGCGAATCGGAGGGAAAGGGCGATGCGCGATTTATCAATTAACTGCTCGATCGAGCGAATCGACGGACTGGCTTTTTCGCCGCAGCTTATACAGCGCCAATTATCGATTTCCAAAAAAAAAAGGAAAGAAAAAAAGAGGGAGTACCGAACCGCTTTTTCGATGAATCGCGCGAATGCAGTTAAAACGACCGACTGCACCGCGAAAAACCGTCTCGGGGTTTCGGTTGCGTCGCTTATCGTTCGGCAGCCACAGTACGCAGTGCTCTACTTTAGCCGTGGTATTACTTCCGTGGTCTCTTTACGAATAGTTAATTTCTCTTTTCAATATTTTTCGCCCTAGCGACCGCGGACTGTTGCTTTTTGCGATCGCGACTACCGAACCGGTGAGTATTCGCGCAGATATTTCGTGCCCGCGATGTATAAAACGCGATGTGTTCCGACGTTCGGTAAATCGTTCTTTCGACTTCTCTCAGGTTGACAGTTCGCAACAATATGTCATACTGTTACTATAGCATAAAAAGATTATCGACGTTAAACCTTAAAAACGTGTGTTAAAAATAAGTAATATTTCACAGTGACGTTATTCTCTGTGCTTTTTGCATTAGAACTTCGTAACGTTCAATATGTATGTATATAATCTTAGTAAGAGATAATCGATCATTATAAATCAATAATTATAATTCGGCAACTATGTCATTTTCATAACATGATAACACATATAATTCATTTCATATCATTTCATAATATGTATATATATATATATATATATATATATATATATATATATATATATAGATCGCATCATAAATATGACAATAAAATTGTATATAATGCAAATAAATAATAATAAAATAACGCTCCTCTTTGGAGCTAAAATCTTAAGATTATCAACTATGTGCATGCGTTACGATATTGTATAATACTTTAATAGCAAAATTTGGAGCTTAGAAAATTATAAGTAATTAGGTTAGACCGATGCATATTGTATAAATATGCACTTAAATTCATTATTATGTACACGCATATTGATCAATGTCCATTATTAATGCTTACAAGAAAATAAATTTTATTTTTCAAGTAAATATTCGATTCAAAAACGTGATGAGTTACATTAGCCTGTAATTTCTGTCGAACAATGGAAAATTTCGAGATATAACATACTATACAAGCTATTGTCTTTTGGTGCTTCGAAATTATTTAATATTTTATTATGTCGCAATATATTTTATCTTCAATCTAAATCTATTTCAAATATATTATTTTTCAGTTTAATTTTCCATTTGTAATTGCAATAAGCAAGAATCAATTTATATTATATGATTTACTTAAATACAAGTTAATTTACACGATAAGCAAATATTAAACAATCTAATAAATATTGTGATGAGAGTATAAAAATAATAGATGATGCAAATAAAATATTCGATTTTGTTCTACTTAAAAAAAATAAATAAATAAAAAAAAATAATATATAAAAAATAAAAAAAAAAATATATATATACACAGAATATCTGGTAATTGATCGAGCAACCGTGTACGAGTAAAACGGGTCAAAATAATCATAAAAGTTATATACTATACTGTTAAATCCGTAGTGTCAAATTATATTAAATTTGAGTTATTTTTAACCATTCCTATTAGTCGCCACTGCTCCTACTAAATATATCGTTAATTTAACTAATGTAATGGAGTTAAATAATTTAACTTAAGAAATGTATTAAATTTGACTAAAATTTAGTTTATTTTTTATTATGTGCACGTTAATGTAAACTTTGTTTTAGTAAAAAATGACTTAATATTGTTTTAAATGGGTTGATTAGATATGGTTGTTTTTTTAAACACATGTTTTGTGTTAAAATAAATTTTGACACACATGATAGTTAAAAATAACTAAATATTATTTAACTCAAGAAATTGAGTTTAAATTTGACCCTCCAATATTTAACAGTGCATTTTGAAATTTTCTCAATATTTATTCCGTAATTAATTAAAATGTATAAACAAATGAGCTCACGGTAGGACAGGCTCTGTGTGTAAAAGAAATGGCTTACCTCTTAGCAACGATGAGTAAACAGTTGATTTCGAGGCGGAGTAACGTATACGTGTCGCTTGTTACTCTACCTCGAAATCAACTGTTTACTCATCGTTTCTAAGAGATAAGCCATTTCTTTTACACACAGAGTCTGTCCTACCGCTTCTCGTAAGCTCATTCGTTTATACATTTTAATTAATTACGGAATAAATATTGAGAAAATTTCAAAATGGTATATAACTTTTATGATTATTTTGACTCATTCTACCCGCACACGGCGGTTGCTCGATCAGTTACCGGACACCCTGTATATGTAATTATTTTTTATATCATTGAGATATAATTTAAAAATTTAAAAGAAGCGAAAAGAGCCGTAAAAAATTGAAGTTTATCAATAGTGTTCGGAAGTACCAAAAGAAATTTTGATTTGCATTTTTTACAGCAACAAGGCTGAATTAAAGTAAGAATAATGCTTTGATAGGTTTAGAAACGGTGAAAACTGAATTAGAGGAACGTACAATCCAAAAAGCATTAGAAGTACAAATTAGAACTTATGAAATTCATAGAGAATTCTAAATTCCGATTCGGACAATTAAGCTCCAGAGAATACTATTAAAATATTGTCAAAAATCAATACGATTTAATTAAGCATGCATTAAAACTACGTTAAGAAACACTTTCTGTTGAAATTCAACACTTACCAATAGCAGCGAAGCGTCGATGTCCGGCCTGGTCTGCTAACGTTTCTGGCCAATTTGTTGCTTCGCATCTGTGCCAGCATAAAGTCTCCTCTGCATCCAGACTCGGTATGGTCTGGTTGAACGTCACTGATTGCACTTCATAGTGAGCGCAATAATTTGATCGATGTTTAGTGAATCGGCGAAAAATACTGTAAGTTCCGGCACGCCTCGATAACATAGTCGCGAGCTGCAAACGACGCGAAAAAATTGCGAACCGCAACGCGTATGTACGTTCATAAAATCGAAGACAACAAGCTGTAACAAGATCTAATAAAGCATATGCGAGCAAAACGATCGTGATTACCGTAAAATCTCCAATTCTCGACGAATTAAGTTGTGACGAGATATACAGAAGGTCACAAAACATAAATCGCGGCACATCAAATTCATCGATACATGCGCGATTAAAAGATAATAATACTATTATATATTGCTGTAGATAAAAATTAAAAACTGTAGTGATCGCAATGTCTATTAACACGCGAACGAATCATCGCGAATTTCGCGCACTTGTGGCGTAATCTTACGCCTGATTGCTTCACAATATTTTGTGTGAAGCTTTCGTCCAATATCATTCGGACAGTTGTAGCAAGAATAATAATAATAAACTGTCGAACGAAGTAGTAGTGTGAGTCGATTATAACGGGTCTCATAAGGTAAACAACATTTTATTAAAACAAAAAACATTCAGTTTGATTATTCTATACGAAAACGATTTTCATATGAAATAATATACTTTATGTAAAAACTATTCTTTTAACTCAATTAACTAATTATAAATTTATTTAATATCAGTTATATTTTCATGAACATATCGCGTTTTAAAACGAGAAAAACTGAATTCATATTACATATTACTTCAGTCAACAGCTTATGTTTGCATATTTATATATATAAAAAATAACAAGGAAAAACACATGCAAAACCTATGAAAAAATAAATCGCATTGATATCATTAAGCTTTCGCGGAAAAGCAAATCTTAAAAAACCCTTCTACCCATTAAATAAAAATTTTTTCTTATTTATCTCACTCACCAAGCTTGTCGCACACTTTGTATTCTCCAGATCTAGAACAAAAAAGAATATTTTTTTCATTAGATTTACAAGTTTAGTTTACCGAGAAAGTTCTACATACAAATAGATTAACCACTTGCAATCGTAATCAGAATTATTTCGGCGACTGTGTGTTTCAATCGTCAAAACATATTATATTTCGGCTGTAAAGAGTTAAATGACGGAGCAGAAAGAATAAGTAAATTTACCTCCAAGCCGACTCTGCTCTGTCCGAACTGGATTCTCCGGTGCCGCATTTGCATCCACCGAATGATGATGATGACTACACTCTGGAAAATACATCTGCGTATAACTGTAAGATCCCTCAAATCTGAAACATAAAGTAATTTTTCTGATTATTGTGATAGAATATAATTGTTCGATCTAAATCTATTCAAAATACGAAGATTCCAATTATATTTTTTCCTAATTTAATAATAATTAAACGTATGGAAATCACCTCATAAATGTTATAACTCTCGATGTCTTTACGATATCCCAGCACAATGATCGCGTCGCGAATTGCGTGAGCTTTTGTTACGTTAACACTGATTACTTCAAGAAAATCGGAAAGAAACGCACGACGACGTATTCATGTGTTTATTTGTTCGCGTCTCGCGGATTATTACACAGCGCCTTACGCTCGTCGGCATCAAGCGTCAGTGCTCGGACATGCGTGACTTTCAAAGTAACAATACACGTATGTCTGTCGGCTCGATGATAAAACACAAACAGAATATTTCACAAAACTATCGCACGATATTTTAACAATTTAAGAGCTTCTAATGATTTCGCGTAATATGTACGCGAAATTTTTCAAACAAAGAAAACGAAACTCGTGCTTTATAAGATGAAAACTTCTAACTCTCTCTACCTCTCTCATCCGCCTATCTACTTCTTTCGTATCTATCGCAACTATTTATCGTATCTGTCGTGTATTCTAGTGTCTTTATACGATATATCACGTATGTATAGGTGAACACGTGTCATGGTAAGAGCACACAACGCGAGCAGTGTGAACGCGAAGTACCGAAAGGAACAGTGTTTGCTTCACGTACATTTTTACATCGATTTTTGATCGAAATGCGGAATTAAAAGGTTTAAAGGTCCGAGATAATCACGCGTTCCTTTATTGTCTAGCGACGCCAGCACGTGCGCGAAGCATTCTAGTATATTCGCGACTTCACGCTACTATCCCTCTTCCCCCCCTCGCGCGCGGAACTTTCACTTTGCGATACGCCCCGCCCTCCTCCACCCCACACACACACACACACACGCGCGACACAGCGAGCCAGCGTCGCGTACACATCGCGCGATCTCGGTCCTTATCAAACGACTCGCCGCCGTAAATACCTTCACGTGGGAAAATTATAGTGGTAAAATTGCATTGAAAAACTGAGACTCCCATTTCCGACGATGGGTTAACTATTTGCTTTATATTATCGATTACCTCTACGATATCAATTTTCCATTAAGTACAATGAAATATAATTTTTTTTCAAGTTTTTTTTATTCACATTTTATCTACTAACTCTTCAACAAAATTCGATCGACTTTCTCCCAAACTGCGGATAAATCTAAACGCAAAAACGATTAAATTAAATAAAGGCGCGATTTTTATTCTGATCTGAACGTAATAGAACATAAGAATCAAGTGAAATACGCTATGGAGATTATATAATATTTGTTCGCTATAATTTAAGAATAAATTATAATTTATTATGATTTAATACATTGATCAAAAACAAGAGAGTCATGTTGCTCGAATAATCGCGCTGCTAAAATCATCGCGAAAAAATCACTCTTACGTGTTATTAGCCGAACGTGTGCGCGTATGAACATTCGATTATTTGCCGGTATGGCATACAATAAAATGATTGACTTTTAGCCAATAATTGGCAGCAGTAAATTGACCAAACGTTGACTCTGCTATAACACTTGACTATTCCATACGGATGTACTCTAAAATATGTTGTTAAAATATTGCGCTAGAATTTTTTATAAATTTTTATAAATTTTTTATTAGAATTAGAATCTTCCGTGCGGAATATGCTAACAATGTCGAGACGAAGAGAATCGACTGTGGCCGAAAAGAGAATGATACCCAAGCGGCGAGAAAGAACCAGGAGGAGAGGAACAACGCGATTTTCTGCTGGTTTAAAAAAGCGCGCGTATATATATATCGGCGACGTAAAGGGAAGAAAAAAGTGCGTTTCACGTCGGGACGATCTAATAACGGGGAAAAACGCCATCAGATTAAACGTGACGTGACACGGCACCGTTGGTAAAATATACCGCCCGGCATCGCCGCGCACGCAGACAGCAGACAACCGCGTGGGACACATACCACGATAATGGAGAAGCATCGCGTGCGAGGTACGCGAGACACAAATATTTGCACAAGCGCAACGCTCCATCTAAATATGATCAGCGCCGATGCATGAGCATTCCAATGTATTACATGCTGTTTCCTCGCGCTCAGAAGTACGCTCGGTCTCCCAAGCGCGAACCCGAGAGCGCCATCATGTCGGAATAATCGACGAGTCGCGCGAAAACGCGCTAAACGACATTTAACATGCGCTCAATCCTCGTGCCGTCATTTCTGTATCATCCTATCTTTCTCCCTTGTTTTGTTTCTTTCCCATTTCGCGACGCGTGATTGACCATTTGCGTGTGCGTTTCACGTCGTGCTATGCTCTCGACGTTTATGCAATTTCGCGAACATTACGATAGCGCGTCGACACGGCTTTGTTCAAATAATACTCGCGGAGCGCGCTCACCTTTTCGCGGCATTCCCGACGATATTAGTTAAGTCCATAACAAACATTTATTACACTCACGAGAACGGCTTGTGGCGGTGTTGCGCGGCAGTACTTGTAATTTCGCCAAGATTGCCCGCCACCTGGTGATCCGTCGTAATATCGCGCGACAATACAATAAGTTGGCATTTCCGCACCTCCGCGAGCCAATGTGGCGAACCCGACATTATCTGTCGGCACTGTTTCGGCGAATCATCTCGATTACCTGTGTTACTCGTATGACGATAAATGACATTTACTCGGCATCACGCGAAACGCACGCAACCACGGAATTTCGCGGCCGGATCGATGCTATAATTTATAATTAACGTCTTAGCAACGCGGGATTTACTCACGCGTAGTGTACAACTCTTACTAACAAACCAATACTACTGCTCCAGATTCGACGGCGCGTATACCTTTGGCGACATTTTATCTTTCTCTTTTCCCCTGATTATTGCCGCACTTCGAATTTTCGATTAATAAGTACAACCATCGTTTAATTCTATTACTACTTCTATTACTACTTCTATTACTAATTCTATTACTACTTAAGCGAATTGATAGTATAAGAACAAGTGTAAGAGACGTCGACGGGTCGCGACAAGCACCGGTTGTACACATTGAGAAACGAGAGAATTATTCACTACTTACGTACTTACGATACGTCCCGACCACACATTGCTATTGTCGGCACTCCTGATACTTGTTTCGACACGAGACACATCCTTGACAAACAACAGACGCGTAAAACGCGGTACGATGTCGATCGATGTGTTCACGGCAGTTGCTTGACGTAGAGATCGATATCCAAAATGGCCGCGCAATTAATGACGTGCGCCGATAGTTAGCGCTACGACACGAACGGTGTCGCGGTCCGACGCCTTTCTATAAGATATACCCTTCTCCCTCTTACTAATGTGCCCGCGCAATCTGAGATTCGACGTCGCGAATATATCTCTGGCGTCGTATTCTCTCTCTCTCTCTCTCTCTCTCTCTCTCTCTCTCTCTCTCTCTCTCTCTCTCTCTCTCTCTCTCTCT
>NW_022639473.1:2703182-2726427 GCF_010583005.1 Odontomachus brunneus
TCTCTCTCTCTCTCTCTCTCTCTCTCTCTCTCTCCCCCTCTCTCTCTCTCTCTCTGATTAACATCAAATTTCTAATTCCCCATCGATAAATGTGTCCGATTCTATTTGAGTAACGCGATGTACAAATGTAAAAGACGCCGACTCGACTCGACACGTCGCGACACAACAAGCATCGGCTGTATCAATCGAGAAGTGAAAAGATTATTCGTTACTTAAACGTCCTAGTGATTGAGCGTGTACTGATAGTTGAATTACTAATAATATACTTGTGTTTGTTAAGATGCTTATCAATAAATGAAACAAAATCACAAAGTAACTAAATATTTCTTTTCATTTATTATATTGTTTTGTATATTGAAAAGCATTTCAACAAAGAAAAATACAAAACCAATATGTCAATCATTGAGACATGTATGTTCGATCACTGGGACGTTTATTTGATATACCCACGATGCGTCCCGATAATCGCACATCGCTATTGTTAGCACTCCTGATACTTATTTTGGTACGAGACTCACTTTCGATAGGCGACAGACGCATTAAACGCGGAACGATATCGCTCGATGTGTCCATGGCGGTTGTTCGACGTAGAGAGGTTGAAAATGGTCGCACAACTGTCGTCGCGTCGCTACAATGACGCCGTCTGTCGATGCCACGGATGAGTTATCATTCGATGGATCGATTAATTCGACGGATCGATCTATTCGATAGATCAATGAGTTCTGACTAGCCATGTTCGTTTCTAGCTATTTCTCATCGCTGTTAGTTAATTCAGAAAACACGTTTCCACTTTCTGGATTAACTAGCAATCATGGGAAATGCATAGCTAAATACAAATATGACTGAGCTTTTTAGTAATTAGCCATCTACCGATGGTAAGGCATCTGCAGGACTGAGCGAGCAGCAAAGCGAATTATGTGATAAACTGGTGACGAGATATGCATGACAAATAAATAAATTAAATTGATGACGAAATTATTTTTACGTGTTGGCGCAAATGTAATTGCTCGATAATTCTCGACGAAGAAATTAACGAATGTCATTTGTGCTCACGATTTCATAATTACTACTGAATTGATAAGGAAGTTATAATTCGTCGTTTGACGGTTTGCTATGACTTTGTAATCCCATTGTGACCTACTCGTTCCGGAATATTAGATTCAATTACAAATATTCGGAATTAGCTTCTCGTGTTGACTCTCAGTTATTCTCCTTCTGATCGTAATAATAACGATCTAATATGAAACCTATTATAAAATTCTGCACGGGTGATAATCATTGTTCCTCGTAATCCTTTTATGAAGAGAAAGAGAGAGTGTGCGTATAGATTTTTAATATAATTGCAAAATACTGTACTCCGGCTGTATTTTTGCGCCAAGTACTGTCTAAATATAATTGGAAAATATCGCCGAGTCACGCTACTCGATCTACTGTCGCAATTACTCCAATTGACCCTAATTGAAATACTTCTCCAATGGATGCATTCGCTATAGATGTTGGGTGCTCGTTATGACGCACTTCCATTGCGCGCGTACATTCAACGGTAGTGCGGCAACAAGGTAATCGCGAAGCGCCCGTTGTTATTAAATTCTCCCCGGCAAGAAATCACCAACGCGGAATAACTTTCGACATACTACGTACCGAGTCCCGACCGCGTTTCGTTACTCAGCCCCCTTTCCCCGCCAAGGAATCGCGGTTACGTGGATGGTAACACCGTGCACACCTTCGGATGTAATCCTAATCCAACTGAAAATCTTGGAGAGCGCTGTGCTTCCCGAAGTTCATGAAACCTTAGCCGCGTAGCTATCAGCGAGGCTAAAATTTAAACTCGCCTGTTATCGAACGGATGTAATGGAGCGGTGAAATTGTTTTCGCATCTCTCTCCTTGTCCCTCTCTTTTTACTCTACTCTCTCACTCTCTCTCTATCTATCCCTTTGCTCCCTACACCGGTCGCTCTCGTCGACACGTCTCACTTCGATTCGGTGTTAATAACTCAAGCTCGCAGGCGCCTCGATTACCAGGCCGGTTTGATTTAACGAAAAAGTTTTATACGCTAAAAGGAAGATTTATCGCACCTTCCCGCAATTTACGAGAACTTCACGACGGGCGGGCAGGCGTTGCATGACACGTACGGCCGCGCCGTCGATAAGCAATAAAAAAGAATACCCCGTTTTACGCCCTATAAAGGATTATCGATTTTCCCACGCGAATACTCGGTATTACGTCCGATGTGGGTACACTGGGTCCGAATCTCGCGCGGATGGAACCAAAGTTAGACTTCAAATCCTACTCACTCGTAGTTCCAGAGCACGCGGAAGGGGAGAAAGGGGCTTTCGGCCACTATAATTGTGAAGCACACTCGTGCGAGTCGCCCGACGAGCGTCATCGTGTTCCCGGCTCGGCCTGTAATTTTCGTACCGGTTCAAACGAGAACGAAGCTTGCAATCACCGCGACTCTCGTCGTCGTCGTCGTCGTCGCCGGCGAAATTCATCGTCGTCATCGTCGTCGTCAGTCCGTGCGTGAAGATGGACGGGTTTCCGCTCAAGGCAACTCTCGAACAACAGAGACGAGTGCACAAGAGATCAAGCAGCGATCGCGCGACAGTACAGCCGCGTTTTATTAACGCTCGATGCATTGTCGCAAATATCGCTGAACATGTCAAGACGATTCGGGGAGACAACCGCTTTATTTCGATCGTGAAATGTTTGTCGTTTCCCGATAATCAGCGAATAATCGAGCTCACTCGTAATTGATGCTGACGTCAATTTATCGCCACCCACTCGGCACGCCTCGGCGCTCCCGTTCTTCCGTTGCGTTTTTTCGCACGAGCGGAAATAACGACCGCGGCAAGAGGTAGCTATTTTTCGAAACTCTTTCACCGGCACGCTTTGCAAAAAAAAAGAGGGATGGAGGGACAGAGGGAAGAACAGTGAGAGAGAGGAGAAGAAAAAAGCAACACGACCGTCGAAAAGGGGAACTTCATCAGCGGTCGCACGATTGAGAGGTTTTTACGCGTTCACGTTCGCGCTCGCGTTCGCATGGCCGACAGATACGACCCTCGAGCAAGCATTTCCGCGAGCCCGCAGGTATAGAGATCCGTCTCGAAATTGGTGGAATCCATTCCGTGAACAAATCGCGGATTTGACGCTTTGAGGAAACGCGTCGATGCTACCGACTCAGCATCTAGGTTATCAACTTTTGAAAAACGGGTTTGCGACGCAAAGGGGACAAAATCATAGCGCTTCAGAATTTCGTTATAGCATGCCGTTAAGCGAGAGATGAATAGAAAAGAGTTCTGTGGGAAAACGTTATAAAGAGAATATGGTCTCCTGGAAAAATCCGAAAATTATTTTCGTGAATGGTAGATTACGGCAACTTATATAAGGTTTCCTCGTATATCGCGATGAAATTTGTAGGATAAATATTATGTGTACAATAAGAACGTTACTAACTGCGTTATACCGACTACTTTTGAGATTCTAAATTCTTTTTTCCTTTTTATTAAAGACGTGACATTGAATTTCTAACTGCAGCTAAAGCGTATATTGGTGACTGTAGGTCAGATATTCAAATATTCTTTGCCTTCAGTGAAGAAAAACACTAATTCGATTAAACACTTTTGACTCGCGGAGCGTAAAGCGACCTACAGAGAATAAGTGATGACTTATGAATAATTGCTGGATTATTCATTGCGAATGTGTGTTACACAAATTCGCGTTATGAATATTCTAAATTTCCATATGTCGCAGTTATTTTTTCAGTAATTCGCTGCGCAGCAAAAATTTATTAAGCAACGTACAAATATCAACAATGTTTGTACGATGCTAGTATATACATTTGATAATATATGGCAAAATTGTTTATAAACAGATTTTCAACATCTCCTCGGCGTTTTTTTTTTTTAACAAATATGTTTAATATGATCCATAGGAGAGATTATATTAAAAGCGCGATGCGCAAATTCTTTTTTTCCTGAAAAATGCACAACTCGTCATAAAAGGTACGGGGAGAGTGTGACAAATGTATAAAATTCATACTCAATATTAATAATACAAGCTGTCGCGCAACACTTTACTCTCCCTATCTCTTTCCGGTATATATTTCACTTAATTCATTTCTCCTTTCTATTCTTTCAGCGCGCGAATCCTCGCGCTCGCTTCTCCGCCCCGTTCCCCGCTTTATCTCCAGGAGAGATCCGAACAGGAGGAAAACATTTGCGATTAAAAAATATCGCGTACGAAACCTCCTCGTCGCAAGATCTCTGATGTCCGCGGTTACCTTTGAGCCGTAACGACGTAATTTCTATTCATGATCCGTCTAATGAAAATATAATCGTGTCGGCTGTATATTTGCATCAGCGCGAGTGCCGCTTTATACCGGATCCCGCTTCTCCATTCTGCAGCATGGAAAAGTATATGCAGGTTAAGCGGTAGATAGCGCTCGACATTACCAACTACTCGTTTACTTTATGTGGAACAACGAACGTGTGTAGATACGTGTGTATGGCTGTAGTGGTGACACGAGAAACGCGACAAGCTATGTCGCATATTTATTAATAGATCAATGACTCGTGTTCTTTCTCACATTCAATAGACCACGTGATATATCCACATTTGAAATCGACATAACCGGTGGGTCAACATATTCAAGACTACATTGATAGTTGTTACTCGAGACTTCTCTCAAATGAGATACACAGATTTGAGCTCAAAGTTAGATGAGAGCTTTTCAATTGAATCGCGACTACTTGATAATTCACATATAATTCAACGGAAAAACTTATATCTAATTCTGAATAAAAATCCGAGTATCTCACGTAAGACATAAACTTCAAGTAATGACTATTAAAAATACAGCCCTCAGAGAAACCACCTCCTGAAAAATCATCTACTCGTAAGCCACTTCTTCTTCGTGAGATTACACATAGTAATATTGCAATAATTCCTCTTTTTATTAACACGGATATTGGGCTTGGCTCAAATATTAAAGCTCTAATCATTGCGGTGGCACGAGAAAAAGAGAAAACAAAAAAACAGATACAGTTTAAATTCCCTTTCAAGCGGAGTTTGTCGAAAGCAAAGGTGTTACCTTCGTGTGTTGCCGAAGCACCATTAAAACATCATTCCGCGCTATCAAATTGTCTCCGATACAAACAAGTCCCTTTGGCTGTATTCGCATCATCGGAATATAGAAAAATAATTCCATCTTGCCAACGGCGTATGAAAAAAAAGGGGAAAACGAATGATCACGGACTTAACAGATTAACGGGCGTCAGTAACGAGTTTTAAATTGCAATCGCTCGACGGGCCTGCGTTTAGATCACGATTGCGCTTTACAGGTGCTACGTATACTTCGTCATAGGTTCGTTCGTCGCCGAGATTGGCGGGACGTGAAATTATTGTTCGATAACACTTACGCCGGTCTGTGCGAAGGGCGACGACAACGCGCAATACGAAAAAAAAAAAACGAAGTGGGTCACAAACGAAATTAACGACGGCGCCTACGGCGGTCATATCCCGGCAATGCGGAAAACCAGATGGAATTTGTAAAACAGCGTGTTCAATTTCTCACGGACGCGCGCGCGCGATGGCGACGTCGACGTCGACGACGAGCGAGCTCGCTCATCGCGTTTTGTGATTTTGTGGAGCTACTTTGCCAGGGCGCCGTTATCGCGTGAATCGAATCCGAGATAATGGAGCATCGATGTAAACGGATCAAACGGTGATAATCCGAGATCGACCGACCACTCACAGAACCGCTCGACTTGAATTCGGGGCGCGCTCCTCCTTCCGCCCGTCGTTTCGCGCAAACTTTCGCGAGTGTTTCGCTTTCCGTCAAATCGGTTTTTCTCGAGGAAACTTCCGCGTTGGAAAAGAATCTAAGCGAGTCCGCGTCTCGAGACGGACGATCGCAGGACGCGAAAACGCAGGTTCGCACTTAATCTTCCGAGACCGAGCTTGGTTTGCGTTTGCGGATTTCGCCGGTGCGGAACAAAGCGGCCACGATAATGGAGCATCCGCGTAAACCAATCGGCTTTCTGCATAATCCGCATCCCGTGGATCATCCGGTTTCGAATATTCGTTCTTTCTGTCATCCTTTTTTCTCGCCGCAGCATCTTGTCTGATCACGCTCTAATTGCACGCGCGAAACGTATTTCATGTATTTCATTATTCTCGTAAGAAATAAATGGCAGAAAACGTCGAGTATTCACAATAATATCTGAAAGACCGCTGAAAGAATACGCATTTGCTATTGTTTAACGTGACGTAATAATAATAATAATAATAAAAGCACTAATGCCTGTAGTGTGTGCGATTCTGTAACTTCTTAACTATTGTTAACGAGTTGTTAATGTTGCGCAGGTATAATACAAATATCTAAAATTTCAATGTAGAATATATGTATATATTCAATACGTGTATACACACTGTAAAAAATCTTGCGTACACAGTACATAAACAAATGTTTTAAAAGTTCACTCTAAATTTTGTGTCGAAAATAACTCATTCATGTTTATTCGTGTGTTATTTACACTATGTATAGACTAGTATACAATATAAATAACACACGAATGAACATATGAATGAATTATTTTCGACAAAAAATTTAGACTTTTTGGAACATTTATTTACGTACTATGTACACAAGATTTTTTACAGTGTATATACAGTGTATACGTATTGAATATATATATATATATATATATATATATATATATATATATATATTCTACATTGAAATTTTAGATATTCATATTATACCTGTGCAACATTAACAACTCGTGCATAACAATCTTGCTTAACAACTCGTTTTTTACAGTGCACAATCAAACGTTACAGGGTCATTTGAGAAATAACCATTTGAGGAATGTTCAGTTTCACGAATTCTATTTAAAGACCAAGATATAATGTGTCCAGATATGACACGTCCAGAGTGGGATACCAGTGTTATTAGTGTCCAGCCATTGGTACTTTTACCTCATACATATCCGAATGTAAATATCAGATCGCGCGGTGAACCGTTTCAGAATTCACAAGAACACGGGTGGCTGTTCTGCTTCGCGGATAAAAATAACGCATGTCACGTCGCCTGCTTGTACCAGTTTTCGAGGATGCATAATTTTTGCGGCACCGATCGGTGCCACTCTGACGAAAATAATGGTTGTCACGTGTTAAAATAAAACCGACAGAAATGATAAAAAATTCCGAGTCATGTGATAATTTGATCGTGCTCTTATATGAATTTCCAAAAATTCCTCACGTCGTTATTTTGACCGGTCTTAATGTGTCGACTGGTGCTCCATTTCCCGGCCAGTTAGAATCATCAAAACGATATCGACCATTTTGTAAGTGTCTGTATAAATATTTAAATTTATTTATTTACTTTTTAGATGTTTGTCATCCGTGTGTTTACACGCCACTCAGCTTTTTTGTCTGCGCTACCAGTGATTTATTCACATGATATGTCGGTTGTACGACATTCTCGGCGCTAATCCAGCCGGCGATAATGGAGCACCAATGTAAACGGATCAGCGGACGATAATCCGCGGACGATCCGATTCGTACACAGAAGAACTTCGGCCAATATGATCGGCGGAATGTGGGCCGCCATGAAACGCAGTTCGATAACGGCGCAATCGTGATCTACGCCGGGTCCGGTGCTATCGCCGCGAGACAACTCGTTTATCATAGCTTTCTCTCCGCACAACTGCAGCCTCCGATCTCTCAGTTGCCGAGCGGAAAATATAAAGGAACTGCATCCCCCTTCTGCCCCTATCCTAACCATCACGTCACCCGAGCGGAATTCCGAGTAGCTCGGCCCCCTTTGATTCATCGCCGGCAGTGTGTACACCACCACTACACGCGCGCACCATCGATCGAGCGTCCTAACGAGACAATCGCTCGTGAGGTTTCGCTAAATGCACTTCGACGCGCAACGAAATGAACGGAGATATAAATAATAATAACGATAATAATAAATGATTAAACTGCTCGCGTTTCGCAGCGGGAATTGCGGGTGGAACGGCTGCGGTTCCTGTTTACGCGCGGATAAACATCGTTGAAATTTGTAATTAAAATATTTCACGTGTATCAGCATTAACTCCCCACCCGGTTACACACGCGGTAACTTTTTGATACCGTGTATCGCGCATCGGCTATGTAAATTCCTTGCTAATTAACATAACAACGTAGGCGGACGCCGCAACGGGGCGTGAGCAAATTATCCGTGAGTTATATTTGCTTCGTACGATTTCCCGCTGTCGAAGAGCTTATTGACAAGAGCAAACACGAGTACGTGTGTGCAGATGTGCAGACGTGCGCCGTAAAAATCAACACGAACGAGAGAGAAGTCGAGTCGACGCTCGTAAATCTGTCGCTCGCCCGAGAGAGTTCCGAATTTTCGTTTCAAGGCCTCCAAAGAATCTTTGGCAAGTGGTGATAACAGGAGTGCGCAGGTCGGAATCGTCACGAGAGGCGATTCGATAACGTATGGCGCGATCCGGGAATAGTTCAAAGTGGTCTGACCATTGTTATCGCAGCGAAACATTCCGCTTTCCCTCAAGGGTTCGTCCCCTTTGATGGCTAGCCGGTTTGCAAAACGGAAGCAATAAGAGCTTCTTCACTCTTCCAATCGCTCTGCTCCCATCTATTTTCTTCATCACTTATAGAAGCTACGTGCAGTTAGGAAAATTCTCTCGCTTTGAATGCAAAACACTGATCGATGCTTTACAGCGAGACGCGTCGGCGAGTACTCGCGCAAGCGAGAAAGAAACGGGAGATCAATTTGAGAGGCCCGATAATCTCCAGTCAAAATGTTCTGGCCGAGAAATCGCGCATTTTTATCCGTTTCCATTATATCCATATATTTCAATCAGTATATTTCAAATATACTTCCTGTCAAATAAATTTTACATTATCCGCTTTATTTGTACAATCTATGATTCATAATCGCAATCACTGTGCAATATAAGCTGCCGATGAACGTTAATAAATAATCAAAAATAAAATCCGTTTAACTGTACTTATGCAATAATTCCGGATTTATCGCATTCTTCTTCCGTCGTTTTGGTCATAGTTACATTAAGAAAAAAATATTTGAGAATTTATTCGTAGGATATAACGTTTATATTCGCAAACTAAACTTTATTTCGCAAAGATAACTTTTACATTCCACAAATAAATTTTCAAATATTTTTCCTCCGTTTGCCGTACCTTTCTCCCATCGTTTGTAACTAAGCATGAAGAACGACGTTGAGTAATATCGAAAAGTCTCGCGGTTTTACCAATTTTCAGAATCGTTATATGTTTTACCGGATTCCTTTGTTCTCACGCATTACTCGATGGGAACAGTAAGAAGAGCAAAGAATCAAGGGGAGGGAGGCGTCTGCCAATCGCTCCCTCACGATGCAACGCTAATGAGAGGCAAAGGCTTTCGCGCTTAAAGAGTGACGGCGCCGTAGCGTCGATTAATTAACGTCATCCCTGCAGTCTATCGTGGTCTTTCAGTTATCAATGGCGACGTTTGCATCGTAGCTCATTCGGGCCGGCTTCCTTCGCACGCCACGTATCACGTTGTGGTTATTTGCAACGGAAAAAGACACAAGTTTGAGGAGAAGACGCAACAGCACCCTCGCGCTAGTAATTATCAGGGTGAGGGAAGAGAACGAGGAGAGAAATGCTTCTGATGTCCTCGTTGCGAGGTGAGGATGAAGAGTCTTATCTGAGAAATTCAATTTTCAGGCGGAAAAGCTGCTGCCACTCTCCCACCCGCTTTCAAGTGTTTCCGGCCGCGATAGCCCCTGCACGCTCTCGAGGTCGAGCGTAGATTTATTCGCGATGTCGTTGAAATTCGAAATGACGAGGAGAGATCTGGAGAAAATGTGGCTGGAAGTGGGTACGCGGCAAAACACGTTCCGCCCGAGACCTCGGGACGACCTTTCGCCGTTTATGGTGCATTAAGGCGGCAGAGGAGCACCCGACGAAAGAACCGACTGCCTATTTTACTTCGCAGCTTATTTCATCGTTAACGCTACATTTACCCGTTTGTTAATGAGTTGCGAGCGAGCGCGCTAATGGAGACAAAAATAAGGGAGATATAGCAAAATTTTAGGCGCATTACGAACGATTCAAATTCATTTCTCGTCGATTTGCTGGCCGCGCTGTCTCTCGACAACGATGCTAATAGCAAAACGAGGTTTTGCATGTCGTTACAAAAGAATCTTAGCAGCGTTTAATAAGCAAAAAATTCAACAAATCCACGTGAACGTCAAAATGAAAGTGCATTGCAAATGCACTTGGAACGCCGATTTATTCTAGAGACCTTTCATATTAATGTGAAAAGTCATTTCTGTCAGAGCAAGGAAAATTCCACATACACATTTCCGACGATATTCGAAAAATAAAACTGTCCGCGTCACGGAATCGCCGCGTGCAGAAAAGTATGGACATTTTCGGACTTTTGCCAGGAGAAAGAAAGAAAGAAAAAGAGAAAGAGAGAGTTTCTCCGATATTGCGAGGTATAATTAGAAAAAGACGAAGAGAACTTTTATGTATACGTCGTGCGATTCTCTCTCGAGATTAGAAGAGGGATACCCTCGAGAAAGATACGAAAGGTGTTTAACCGGTGGCGAAGAAGGGAAAAATACACACACACACACACACAAACTCCCTCGCGCGCGCGCGCGCGAACAAAGATATCCTACGATAAAAGCTATTGAGGCGATCCGTATCAAAAATCGGGGAATATATACTGTCGAGGTGAAAGGGCAATCGTAACGGTGAAATATCTTCCGAGGCAATAATGCCGTAGTTACAACGGCTTGGAAAATCCACTGTTATGCTCCCAGAAAAATGCGATCGGGTCGACCTCGCAAAATAGAATATTTCAGCTCAATGGTTCACAGGTTACTCATCCTCGACCTGTCCTCTTTCTTCCTCTCTCTCTCCCACTCTTTTTCAGTTTCGAGGACAATAATAGCTGTCGCGCGTTTCTCCCGGCTTGACCAAATAATCCGCGCGATCTTCCGGTATACAAAACGCCGAATACGCACACCCAATTAAATATTTTTATGAATACGCGACGCGCTACGGCCGCGCTGCAGATAACGGGCGAGAAGTGAAAAGGACCAAAGAGAGAAGAGAGAATGAAATGTAAACCTCGCGCTCGAAAATTAATAAAGGAATAAAATTTCATTATTCGTCTGTGCAGCTCGAGAATGAAAATTCGCGAAAGGCCTCCGTATCGAAAGATCGCCATATATCATTGAACGCAAATAAAGTTGCGGCACAAGAGCCGGCAAAAAGAAAAGGGAAGGAAAAAAAAGAGAAGCAAAGCTCTCTAAAACGATGACTAAAGGGAACGTTGCTGCTCGGTGTAGCAAAAATTTCATTGAAGCGCTCAACGTCCGCCCAGCAACAGCAGTGGCGGCAGCTCGTCCCGTTGTCCCACGTCTTTCAAGCCGCGAGGCGTTTCCATTATCGGCGCGCAAGACGTCCGCCGCTTTTCCACATTCCCGTCGCGTTAATCGCTCCATTGTTCGCGACGTCAGCGGTCGTCGGTGTAGTCGGCAGTCTTCTGTAAGCCTGCCGAGGAAAACTCGCACACACAGCTCTAAGCTCTCTCGCATACCCCCGGCTAAGTACGCTCCTCACGGCCCGCGCGCGCATTGAACGTACGTGGACGTGCGCGTGAATATCGAGAACATTAGGACGGGCGCCTCCTTAAGGCGCCTTTGTATATTCATCCTCGCGCTACGTGTGACACGCGAGCGGACCTCCCACGGAAGCTTAAAGGGGAATTACGGGGTGGGAACAGGGCGATAGAACGACGGAACCACCGCCCCGAGGAGCCGTGGCTGTACTTCCGACTCCGGGCTACCACCAAAGGCGGTGGTGAATTTCTCTCTCCGCCGGGCGCCGCTTCATCCACGGCCATTTCGCCGGGCGAAAACTTCGAGGAAGAGTATCAGCACGCGACGCAGCGACGTCGTTGCGGCGACTTTTCGTCGCGTTTCGGGATTTACGAAGCCGCCTCGTTCCTCACGAACGAGCAGGAGAAAAAGGGAGAACGAGTGCGAGAGAACGGAGACAAACGTACAGGATGTTTCTCAACGCGGAAAATTAATTTTACCGGTGGACTCGAAATCTGGAGTTGATTTGTTCGAGTCTTTGAGAAAATTATTCGTTGTTTACTTTTGTGATATTTAACATTAAATATCATGATGATCATTATTCGGGCGCGAGTCGAGAAAAATCAACCGCGTCTTGAAAATAAAAATATACGCTCGCAATTCTCATAAACGCAAATATCAATGTTTTCCCAATCAATTGCCACGAACGGCCTGAATGTCGATATCATATGGCTAATTTTTAGCGACGGCGAATAATATTTTCCTACGGCCGATTAAAATCTCCCGGCGGAATCAGGGGGCAAAAATTCGTAATGGATGCGGCAGCGATATGAATTGCAACCGTCGTATTTTTCAGACAATTATCGACATTCGCAGCGTGTTGCCATTCTTACTCGCGCAATATACCGATACGCTGCATTGAAGTATCGTACGATCGCGTAATGTACGCCGTGCATTTATTGGCGCGTGTAACGCCCGGGCCATGTATTGCCTTCTCGGTAATACTTCGTTAGTATTGTAAAACACCCCCCGCGAGAGCTCGTTCCAATAAATTGAATCCACTTAATCATAAATTTACCGGGCATTTGCAAGTTGATGCACGTCTGTTAGTCGATGCTAATTAAACGTTCAAAGTGCTGCGCAGAGCACCCGACTCCGCTGTGTGTTCGCGCAGTGTAGAACTATCACTGAACGGCAAATTCGCAAATGTTCGGCATCGGCCTTGCCGCGCCGACCTGTGTTTATCTCTCGGCAGTCGCATACGAATATTTAAGCGGCGTTTTTGGTGTATTTTAACGCGTTTTGCCGGCGACATTACGAGTAATCAAATTTCTCGCGTGCATTAGCCGCCAGCACGCAAGCTGCAGATTGCTCGCGTTTTATCTACTGCACAAAAATTATAAATCGCGCGCATGTTAACGCGTTTTGCGAACGCCAGGCGCAGCTAAAATCCCGATTACGAGGTTATTAGCCCCGAGGAATTTATCAACGCTTCCGAAAAATGTATCATTCGCGCGCAGGGGAGCATGCTAAAGCTGCAAATTAGTCGGCCAGCCGCACGTCCACCCCCCGCGCGCGCGGCCCGAGACGCGACGAGAATTCCGGAGCCGAGATATCGTGTATTAAAAACTTCGGGGGACAAAGGACGCGGTGATTTCTTTGAACGAAAATTAAAAGTCCTGATGAGATTACTTACCGGACCGAAAGTTTTAATATAACACAACGGTGTCGCAACGACTCTGGCCACGATCCGCGAGAAGCTCGTGTATTTCACGGCAGAGCGAATAGCGAAAAGTTCATCGAGAGAGAGAGAGAGAGAGAGAGAGAGAGAGAGAGAGAGAGAGAGAGAGAGAGAGAGAAAATCGCAGCATCGCGCGTGTATAGTAGCTCGTCGACAGTAAGAGGTAACCTTTCCTACATTTCTCCGCGTTCCGGGATCAGGTCACCTGTCGACAAGAATAAAATACCCCGAGTAGGCAGGCCGCGTTCGCGCGGGATTCCTCATGCTGCTTCGTTACGGACATTCGGCGCAGCGGAATGTGCGGTTTTCGCGACCTCATCGACGCCACTTGTCAATACGGGCGCCCACACGCCGTCGGTACACAGCACAGCTTCGAGTTCTCTCGGCGCGAGAGATTCACAGAACTTGGATTAATAAAGGAATTATAAGCGCGACATCACATAGGTCACCGATTCGTGGGGCTTCCCTTCCTTTTCGCCGCGCGATAATTCGTCTCTTCATGGGTTCGATCGAACGCACGACGTGACCCGGCCGGTCCTGTCAAACCGTTCTCGCTTCTCGAAAAATTAAATATTTATTTTGCTGTATAAACTTCGCTCGCTCTCTTGATTTCGGCCACGGTTGAAACGAAATTTCACCGGCGCAATTGTCAAGCACGGCTAACAATTACGATCAACCGCATATATCGAGTTGAAAGCTGCGCCGATCGAAATCGCCGCGTGCGGGAAATTATTTCGCGCGCGACTTGAGATCATCATGCTGTAATGCGCCACAACGCATTGCAAATACGTATCGGCCGCATGCATCGACTATATAGTTAAGAAAAAAAAAGAAGTGTCGCTAGTCGACCAGATTTTCATTGCAGCGGATGTGCGAATACCAATAAAAATACAAGGTAACCGCGTGTACGAGCCACGGCAAACAAGGAGAGGAAACAAGCGCAAGAGAGAAAGATACATAAACTAGATATTTCTCGGCGTCAGTCACGCGAGCGATCTCGCGATGAATTCGCAGCGGCGTGCTTTTCCAATGTTCCTCGCCTCGGTAGCAGGGCTTAACTTTCGAATCAATTTCGGTGTCGACGAAGTATGCCCACCTGGACACGCGGCGCGAGAAGCACACGTCGCGACGCGCGGTCATGTGACGGACGCGTCGCCGATATATTCATAAAAGTGCCGACGCGGCGCGTCGCGTCACTATTCACCACGGCAGGACGTGATCGCGACTACGAAAAAACGTGCTCCGGACTCGCTAACGATCGTCTTTTTTTTCTCTTATTTTTTTTCCTTTTTTTTTAACTCTCTCTCTCCCCTTGCCCGTTCTTCCTAGCTGCCGACGTGGGTCATATGCATAAGCGACGTTGCGTGACGTTTCGCCGACGAGAGTGCAGCATCGATCTCCTCGGCCGGCCTGTTTGCACCCTCGTTTGTCCGTCGGACATTGCATATGCGCATACGCGCGGATACGTGCGCGCTCTTTGTGCACAACGGCAGTTAAAAATAATTTTCCCCGGTCGCGCGACGTCGCTCGGGCCATACACCAGCTCGGAGAGATTATTAATAAAAGGACGAAGAAGATCTCTTTCTCTCAGTGCGCGCAGCGCGCGAGCACGTTTAAGACAACGCGCGCTGCACGATCTGACGATGCAATTTTGCTCGGACGCAACTTAATCTTCGAGGGGAACGATAATACCAGCGCGTTAATAGCCGCTATTCCGCGTCCGTTAGATAGGGAGAGAAGAAGAGAGAGAGAGTGAGAAAGAGACGACTTTACTTTGCCGTGATCGATAGCTAGTTGCCTGAACGAGAAATCAGTTTTAACGGGGACAAAGAGAACGACTTGGACTTGGCGTGCGCAACATCCGAGATATCTGTCGTTTAAACGGACAGTTTTGTGTGTCGGTGTCTGTGCGTATGTTTGCGAACGTTCTTTTTAATTTAACGTAGTACTCTAAAAGCGTTATTCAAATTATTTTAATTAAACGCGTTTAACTCTTCTGCCAATTGTTAGTACAAGACTTCCGCGCACAATTTACTCTAATCAAAATGAATAAACGTTACGAAACCGTCTAAAGTAAAGATTGCATAAAGCTAAATTAACAGCGGAGAGCCGAAACAACATATACATTTTTCTGAGAGAAAACTTCGTTTATAAAAATGACGTAAAGTTAGAAGAATCGGAAATAAACAACTTATATATTATGAGAAAAGCTTGTAAGCTTTTATATATATGGCTCGCCTTCTTATTCTTTGTTAGAACTTTTCTCTGGAAAAGAATTATCACTTTGTAGTAAAAGGAAGTATCATAAAAATGAAAAAAAAAAAAAATATCTTTCTCTTTTTACTCTCTATGTGTTTGCCTCTTATATGAAAAATGTATTAATATGATGAAAACTGTTCTTTTCTTCCCCTTCTGCAGAAGGTACTACAAATGTCGATATGATTAAAATCATAATTAATAGTTTTTAGCGAATGAAGCAAGGCTATTTATGGAGAGAGATATTGTTAAGATAATAGAAAAAACAATTTTTTCCATCGTAGTATGGAACTATTATATATTAATATACTTTAAACATAGTTATCCGAATTCCTTTAAATTCCTTTAAATTCTTTGGAGTTAACCTACATTGAGAGTGTATGAACTCATTGGCGCGTGTTTAAGCTTCAACTTTCCAAAATTTATGTTACTTCCCTCTTTTGTTTCATTTCAATATCTGTTTTTAATAAAAATATCATATAAACCACGTCCTATACACATACAACGACAGGTACAAGAAAGACACTGCTTTGGATGAAAAATGCACAGATATACAGGACGTCCCATGAACGTTAGTCGGTTTTCCATTTTCACGAAAAATGCACAAAACAAAAAATACGCCACCAAAGTCGATTTCTTCCTCTATCTCTTTCTATTTCTCTCTTGCATTTTCTTTCTCTGACCCGGCTTTATTTTCGATATAAAATTATTATGCGCCTCGTACGTTAGCACGTTGCGGCGCGACCGTTTTTACACGACTTGTCGTAAAAACAATCGGTCGATGGGGAACGCGAGCGTAGAATCGTCGATGTTCCTTGCCAGTTTGTGCGACGCGACGCTGCTCGAAGACGATAAGCACCCGATTATACTCCACTCGTAATCCAGGCGGAAAGTATTTTTTTTAGAGCCCAGCGACAAGCTCGTAAATTTCACGGCGAAGCCGCAAAAACCGCAGCCGGTGACTCCGGCGGCATCCTTCATAATGTATTATAATGCTCGTCGTGTTGATTTATCTGGCTATCCGCAGCGTAAGCAAAGAAATAATTGTCATCATCGTTATCAACGATCAAAGGAAAACAGCTCGCGATAATCGAGACCCTATACGCCAACAATTAACGCTGGTAAATATTACAGCACATATCTTGCGGACGGTAAATTCGATGCGACGTAATCGGATATAATTTGCGCAGCGCAATTCGCCTCGCATTAAAATGAGAATCAATATTTAAAGCAATTTATGACCGTACGGTTGGTAGAACGTAGGGCCGAACGCGCGGTTTGTTAAACACACAGCATCGCGTACAACGAAATTGTACACGTGTACGTGCATTGACGCAGGCCTCCATGAAAGAGCCACGACGTCATTATCACAATAGATCGTCCCTCGTGCCGATTGCGAATAATGATCGCAGCAAATGACTCTAGATGCGCCCGATGTAAGGCGCGCACAATTGCGCCGTGATACGCGCGCGACTATATCGATGAAACGATTCTCCTCCGCCATGTCGACCGCTGATGCGAAATGTCAAGCGCGTGGAAATTCGAATGCACGCCAAGAGTGCTCGCAAACGTCTGATACAGGCGACCCGATATGAACTTTTCGCAACGTTTCCCATGGCGAAGCGTGGCTGCATCTCGCGACAGTCGCGGAAATTCAACGCGCCGCGTCGCGATTCAATTACAACGGGGACGGGCATAAATTCTCATTGATACTCTTCGACGCGCGTAACGATCGGTTGCCCCGATGAGGGGCTCAAGTCGCATCGAGCTTAATGCAACTTGGAATATCCAGATGCCGGGGCGCGATAAGAAGTATCGGCAGGTGTCAATTCCTCACGAGCGCGAGATCCATCGTACGTTGTAAAAGTTTAATCGTTCGTTTAACGCACGCAACGACTTTGATTTCAAGCACGGCGGAAGGGAAATCAATCGCTGAAAGAGAGACGAATGCAGTCAATCAACGGGAATTACGTCTGCGCTCGTATTTATTTCGCAAACTGCTCGACCCCGACGCGAATCCCCGGTGCGACTTTAAACAATACATCTGCTCGTGAGCCTTGAAGAAACTTGCTCATCAGACGACGGGCGAGACAAATCGAGTCGCTGAGCTCTCACGTTTTGGCGAGCGAGGTGAGCGAGGCGACGACGAAGGCGACAACATAGCCCCGATGTACCCCTAAAAGCCGAGGTAGGATCGATTAAGTGGCAGCGGAAGAGTTTCTTTAAAGAGGAACCGGAACGCTTAGCGGGCTTGTTGGATTCTCATCGCGGACGAGTCCTCGAGGCAACTCGGCACTAAATCTGAAACTTGCGTTACCGTCGCCGTCTCGAGCACTCAAGGGTGTTTCTGGGGGTGTTGTGCGAGCCTCGTGGAATAGCAGGACAAAAGGGAGCTCGGGGAGACCGGGAATATCTGGACCAGTCGCTCGCTCGCTTCGTTAATTCCGCGACACTGCGAGCTTGCCTGTCGATACGCGACAAACGATTTCATTGCGACTCGCGCTGCAGTATATACTCTACGGGACAGATTGATCGCGCGCACCGAAATACTCGACGGGAAATAAAAACAACGCGGACGTTGACTTTTCTCTCGTGCGTATCGACGGAGCTCGAATTTTGAGGGAACGGATCTGTCGATCGCGCTCATTTGAGTTGATTTAAGAATCGCGATTCTTAGCGGGAACCATCGGCGATCAACAGAATCCGGAAATAGGATTCTCTCAAATACTTGAATCGACACGAAGGTAAAAATACACGACGAAGACACTTGTTGGATTACGTGATACTGTGAGGAACCTTCACGCTTTTCTTTTACCTTCGTGCGATTTCCTTCGCGCGATACATAGGCGGAATTTTGCACAGAAGAGCGAGTGTCTCGGGACATATTATAATTATAATTGCGTTCAAATGTATTATGCTCGTTATATTCACTTTGAATGTTCGCTTCCAATTGTTTAATTGGCATTCTCGAGGTAAGACAAGTGAAGCTAAAAGCGAAGTAAAAGGAACATTTGAAGCTGAATATTCAAAGCGTCAAGAAGCTAAATTGTTAGCGCTGTATGTTTAAAGAGAATTTCTTTGCGCTTAAAATCATGAATAACAATCTAAAACTGTAGCTCTCACAAACAGAAAGAGGTAATTATTGATCGGGTTAGGGAGCGCTAAAAATAATAACCATCGTAAACTTCCACTTAAAGTGAAAATATCGAAAATTTCTATATTTGTCTGCATCTTATATTTAAGAACAAGCGTACTGGCGTAGCACGGAATAAAATCTATCGAGAGAACTGGTGCTGAGCGTGTTCAATCTACCTGTACGTCATAAAGCAAACGAGAGCACAGCCGAACGGATTCTGCCGGTGTAATTCCTCAAATTGGCCGAGAAATTGCGCAAGACGTGGGAATTAACGCGATCGGGGAGGGCCGCGCGGCGAAACACGCCGCGAAACCGAAAGTCACCGGTAAACAGGGTTTACGGGGCGCGCAATTAGCGTAAATTGAAAAACACCGTTATCCGGCGGATAGGTAGTAGGTCGATACCGAGGAGAGAGCCACCACACCCCCCGATCCACAGAGGCAGCCTGCCAGGAAGCTTGTTGACTACCGCGCGGCCGTCCGTAACGGCCGGCATTTACTACGCGGATTAATTCGTCGATAAATGTTTTCGCGGCGCCGCGTCACGAGCACACGGTCCACTCAGTCCCGGAATTCGGGAAGTTCGCTTCGCGCGGAGGATTCACGGGGACATTGAGGGGCAGAGGGAGGGCTGCGGGATACGTAGGTACCTGCATTAAATCCCAGGCGGACGAGTAGTTTGGGTAATCTCGTAAACGAGAAGTAAGCGCGGCATTAATCCGTCCGCGCAGTGTCCCGAATGGAAGCGCCGCGCGTTCCCGCCCGCGATATTAATAAAGCGTTGTTCTGCTGGAAAATGGCGAAGTTACTGTAATCCCGGGGCGGTCGGTGCGCGACGCTCGGTGTTTGCCGGTACCGTCCTACCGCAATCTCCACGATCCGTTCCGCAAAACGAGCCGCGAAATATTCGACGCCATCTGCGGATGTCCGTCGTGGGCGACGTTAAAAAATTCGCTTGGTCCTCCGCTCGCGCGCGTATCTCCTTTTTCACAAGCGAATCGTTTTCAGCGGTGGCCAAACCGGAGGCGAAGCGGTGTGGTCGGAAGGGATAAACGGATATGCCACGAACCCGTCTCGCGGCTAATCCGGAAAATCCGAAATGCCTGAGAATTTACCGGCAACGCACGGCGGTTAAAGGCGTACGAGTTTTACGGTCGCTAAAAATTTTGTAGCTGCTTCAATTGCGGACTCGCTTGTCCACTCGATTCTCCCTAGTCGGCAGTGACGGTTTCTCAATCACTGTTATTCCGGCACGAGAGAACCGCTCGAATTCCTCGCGTCTGTTCTTCCGTCGCAACGGCTGTGGCGATATTTGCGCGTGAATTATTGTGCCGATTCGTCGCATCATTTACGCGTGAACTTTCGTCGAATGCCCAACTCCCCCGTGATTTGCCGTAATCTACGTCATTTTCATGATCAATGTGGTTACACACGACACCGAATCTCTCTCTCTCTCTCTCTCTCTTTTTTTTCTACCGGGCGTAAACAATATTACCAGTTGATTCGAATCCACCAGTCATCACGAGCGTGATTGCGAGCGCGAGTGTTTTCGACGCGACTAATTTTGTACCTCGTCGAGTTGACCGTGCTCAGTCCGCGATTCCATTATCTTTGTCGCCGCTTCATATTGCCAGACATAAATTTCGTAATATCTTTCAATTACGCCAAGCTCTGCCGCTCCTTCGCAATATTAATCGACGAGCGTAGAAACAAAGCACCGAGCCTTAGACGCGCTAGCTTTTCATAATTTTCGAGGCTTTCGTTTCATTAAATTCTTGAACGTGAATTAAAGTGATTCCGCGACGTTCTATATCGCGTAGAATTTTCTATCGTCATAATAATATCCCCTCAGGGTAAATTTGCGCTGTTGACTTCGAGACGGAAGTCGACTGTAAATTGGGGCGGCAACCATAACCTGACGTCGTAATGAGATACGCACAAGTACCGTTTTTATTTGCGCCCAGTGTCTGTGATCTTCTCGCAACGGTAAACGCATTCGATCGTTTCGTCGACAATGTCGTGTCGCTGAAGAACGATCGAAGATAAGTTTAAATTAGCGGTGTCCTCCGTCGCTAACAATGTCACAAGTCTTAGACGCGAGAAAAGTAATTCCATTTTAATACTTTTTCAATATTGCCTAATTACGAGGCGGCAGTCCGCGAAGTACCGCTTACGGCGACGATATTAATCGCTCGCTCGAGAACGAAGCACGAGCTTCGTCCGTTCGTTGCAGCGTTTTCATAATATTCAAGACTTCCGTCTCCTGTGTCTACACAAGAGAGAAAAAAAAGAGAGGGGGTGGCCGCTCTTTCACCGCCCGCCTCTGCTCCTTCATCCGGCCGGGCCGACTGATATCAGCGAAGCTAAGCACGCGAGCTTCGCAAACGTGCCGCGGACGTTACAAATCAGCGAAATGAGCTTTTAAGTACCGAGACTCGTAAACGCGAGAGGCGCGGGCGCGCTTTCAAAGTTGTTGCCCGACGAAAATTCACCTTACCTCCGTGCATACATATATATATATGTATGTATATCCTCGGCAGAGTGCAAGTGCTGTAATATGAATACAAATTACCCGACGTTTCGAAACTTTTAACCTGCGCCATCGCTTCGCTTTCCACCCGCCCTTCTACCACTCGTCTTCTAAACCCCCGTGAGGCGTGCGCGGCTGATGTACTCCGCTAATTGGCTGGCACTTATTGTTTCTCGAAACCGCGCGCGGAGAAGCGGCCCTGACGCGAGCGAACGCCGAAGAAGAAAGTTGCCACGCCACCGGGAGCGCAGAAACGAGATTATTCTCGCGGAAAGTTTGTCGTAGGTTCGCAGCCGGCGACGCTAACGAGGCTAACGCCGTTGCGCCCGTTTCCGTCGTTGCGCGCGATGTCGACCGCCGTTGCCACCACCGTCGTTGCCACCGCCGCCCCCTCCGCCACCGTCATCGTCGACAGTCGCCCGATCTGCGACTTTCTGTTGGACCACCACGAATGTACGTTGAGTTTAATCCTCTCGTCGCCGAGAACGCACGAACGAGAGATAAAGTGGTATAAATCAGATCTTCATTTAGAGAATTTAATCCGCGCCTTTCCCCGACCAATTCCACTTTCCAAACGCAAACGGCCAGCGTTTCTTTTTTTCTGGTTTCCCTGAGAAAGTCGCCTCGCGCGAAAACATTACACAAGCTCACAAGCGCATATATATATATATATATATATATATATATATATATAATTTAGGATCACGCGAAGTATTATGGAACTGGTGATTCGTCCGGCAAGGTAATTTTCGTTTAAATTTTATGAGAAATCCAACAAACCAACGTCACCTGGATTAAAGCCTTTGCATTACTCTATGTAATAGAACCCGGTATTAACTCTTTGCGGTCATAATCTGGGATATCCGAGACATTTCAGCGAGTATATGCCGGCTTAAAATCACGATGAGTTAACAGGAAGGTCTGAAACATTATTCACAAACACGTGATTTTCGATAAGCCGGAGGGAAATCGCGATTGTGATCAGCCGGAATACTTTTCTGCTACTTTTAAGCGAGTACAGCGCGCGTGACTTATGCCACTTTATCTATTAATGTGGCCCGAATATGTCAAAGCTACTGCACGCAATTCCTGCAAATGAGGATGCAGTTTTCGTTTAACACGATAAACGCGTTGTCAACATCTAAATTTCAATTACTAAGCCATCAAAATTTCAGCGACATGAAAATATGAACCGTCCATATATATCTCTCAAGCAGAAATTTATTTTCTCTTTACGCCAGCTCGATTTAAACAGTAGGGTCGATATTCCATTTGTGGCCACTTTAAGGATTTTCGACGAAATAAATGCGTTTTAATTAAATTCCCTTCGTTATCTAATGTCTTTAATTATTTTATTACATTATTAAGAACATTTAAATAATAAATTTAAGACTGATAAGCAAAATAAATTAAACACATTTTTAAAAAATAATACTTATGTCATAATTTCCGATTTCACCATTTTTAGCCACCATAACACCAGTTCTTGCCATAAGTACCTGTTCTGGCCACATAATGAAATTGAAATTAATTTATAATGAAACAATTAATAAAAAAACAATAAACAATATATAAACAATAAAAATCATGATTTAATGTTAATATCTTAATGTTAATATTTATTTTTAATAATTTATATATATAATAGCATCTTTTATTTTTGATAGGAAATACGTAAAAAGTTTTCTTTTATGTTTGCTTATTTTTGAAGTTTTCTTTTTAGAACGATTTTTTTTATTATTCATCTAAAGAAACAAAAATAAGTATATTTACAATGTGTAATTATGTATATATATACAGGGTGTTCAAAAAGTCCCGGACCGGTGAAATATCTCGAAAACTAAGCATTTAAAAAAAAAATGTTTCAGATAAAAGTTGTGGCGTTTAAAAAGATGTATTTACTGATCACATCAGTTTGACCTTGGGTTGCGTAGCGAAGGTCAGGTCAAGGT
>NW_022639473.1:2726621-2748682 GCF_010583005.1 Odontomachus brunneus
CAACCCAAGGTCAAACTGATGTGATCAGTAAATACATCTTTTTAAACGCCACAACTTTTATCTGAAACATTTTTTTCTAAAATGCTTAGTTTTCGAGATATTTCACCGGTCCGGGACTTTTTGAACACCCTGTATATATATAAAGTTTGTTTTCAGACAAATAGCTGTACTATACTTTTATAATTTTTCAAAGCACAATAGTGAGGGCCAGTAAAAACCAGAGCATGGATTTTGTAGTACTACAAATTTTATAATTTTACCCAAAAGATATTTGTTATTTTTGTTGGCCACAACTGGAACAACACAACAATCAGTTCTGGCTACCTTATGGCCAAAAATAGAACATTATATTAATACATGACCTAGTTTTCGACACCTATTTCTTTTTTGCTTAATAGGAATCAAATACGTGGTTATGCTAATTAAGATTAACTTTTAGACTTTCCGTAAACCGATTATAGAAACATTCACTCACAATCATATGTCTTTTATATAATAATTCTAACGTTTATCTCATCTCGTATCCTTAACGTTTTGCATAAGAAAATGCAGCAGTTCGTTTACCTTCGGTTATAATTATTTAGTTAAAAAAGAAAGAAAATTCTACATTCGTTAGCGAGCAGCGTGACCAATAGAAATGCTGTAAAAACAAAATATTGCTAGTTACGTAACGCAAACATGAATCATAGACTAAATAATTCGAAAGATTCCTTGAAGTGGCCACAAATGGAGCAGTAGCTATAAATGGAGCATCGACCCTATCTTCGAATATTAGCATGGCGAGTTCTAACAATTTTTAATATAATTAAGATCCGATATTTCCAACGCGCACGTGTATGGAAACAATGAAGCAGCGCGGAAACAAGGAAGCAGCGCTGAAAATTAGAGAGAGAAAGCAAACACATCCTCTCGTATTCGTGACACACGGTCGTAAATAAGTTTGTACACAAACACAAGTGGAAACTTCAGTGCGCTGCACGGTGTAAGTGCTCTTTGGTGGAATCTATGTACGATGAAAGGGTTAAAATCGTGTGTCGCAAGCAGACTTGCGACTGAATTAATTCTTTGTACACGAACTACTCGAGACACATCACGAAACTAAAAAGACGCAAGAAAAATGAAGGATATTCACACGTATGTCTATAAGAGATATAATAATGGTAAAAGCTTGAGGAAGAACTTATCAATAGTCCACAGAATGGTACCTGTGTTATAAATATTTTTAGAGAGAGCATAATGAATATATTTTCAAAATTATTTAATATTCCATTATCTCAATATTCTACCTGCATTTAATCTTCATTTTTAATTTCAATTATACTATTATTAGTCATGTAATCACGTATTTAACTGCAAATGGAAAGTGTATGTGATAGGTACCTTTTAAATAATAAATACAGAGAAATAATAAAATATAAATAAAATATAAAAATAAATCTAGGAATCTGAGAATAGGTTATTCGATGGAATATCGGAACAAACAAATATTAAATAATTAGTTCTTTGTGCTTTTTCATGGGGAGAACAACAATTAATCATTAGTAATATTAAAGTAAGACGATAGCATACCGAGATTTCTCACTCAAGTTCAATTGAATTTGGAGAGTTTATTGTAAGACCAACGCGAAAAAGAACTTTTACAATAAAAAAACGAATGGGAGGAAGAATAGTCTGGATGAATACCGCGATTACAATACGGATACTAACGACGATATGTACAATTACTTTCATCAAAGGATTCAGCGGGGTACATTCGCCAATAATTAATGTATCTGATTCATCGACCGAACTGCAGATACATGGACTGAGAGCTCGACACACACCTACAATGGGTATTTTTCATTTTTAAAAATTAATCCATCTCTTTATCCCGATATCTCTCTCGCGAACACTATCCGTCGACGCGCGTACTCATCAATCACAAACTCTCGTTCTCCGCGAATTATAAGTTCCGATAAATAATGAAAGCCCTTTGAAGTTTTACGAACTTCTGCCCGATGGAAGAGCCACGAACGTGACATATATATTTGAACGAATAAATCACGGCTGCGCTTCGCAAGCGTCCCTGTAACGAGCGGAACTTTCCTCGGGGAGATACATCAGAAAGGGGGCCACGGCGCTACTCTTCTTTTTCCCTCCCTCCCTGTTTTCCTGCTAAGACCCTCGGTTTTGTCTTGTTCGTTAAATTCCTCCTTCGCAACGTCTGCAGGCGGAAACGATGTCAACGATACTCATCTTAATGCCTGTTGAACCGGAAGTACAGGCAGAAGAGAGAGAGAAAGAGCGCCTACGCCCTAGACCCTCCAGCAAGCAAGCGTAATGAAAACGTACACTGCGACGAGAGGAATTTGCCTGGGCATGTGCCTGCTCTTCGTTTACTCGGGGGAAAGAGAAGAGAGAGAGAGAGAGAGAGATAGAGAGAGAGAGAGAGAGAGAGAGAGAGAGAAAGAGAGAGAGGAAGAGCATCACGCGATGCTTTTTCGCGAACGATCTCGTCGAATGGCTTCGCGAAGAGTCGTTGTTCGCGAAAACGCTAAGTCCTTGTAACAGAATATTCACAAAACATACCGCTGGTTTTCTACGGTATACCCGAGAGAAAGGAAGAAGCGGATGCTCTTTCGCTCACTCAACTTTTCCCTCGTACATCGTAGAAATTCGGCTGCATGTTTCATGAACACGCTGCGCATACAGCTGCCTGGACAACCCGCACCTTCCTTGCATGCATCTGCAGTTTGTTCGAGCGACACGAAGTTGAGTTTCCCATCGCGAACGTGTCACTTCGCGACTGCTTTTTTGAATTATAGGCGTTTAAAAATACAGGAATTCTCCGGGATTAAGGCGCGGCGGTACAAGTAGAATCGAACGTGGCTAATACATACGTATATATGCTTTATCACCACGTGCCGTGTGTGTGAAAAAATATATCGAATCCCGCAGCCAATTTATGTGTCGCAATGCGTGCGACATTTATCATCTAGTTAATGTATGCGTGCTCACCTGCACTCTGTGCTGCGGATTCTTGAAAAAGAGGTTGGTATGATTTACGGCAGGCGATCCCCATGGGTGGCGTCGCAGATCAACAAGACGATGCTCAAGCATAGCATTGTTGTCGCCTGAAACATATATTCGATTTTCTCTCAGTAAGAGGATACTGATAGATTAAGTTAAAAAGAGAAACAATTGCCGCGCCAAAAATGATTTGATCGAATTTGAGGATGATATATTATTTGTTGTACGGTCATCCACGGCTAACAGTTTCCAGTGGAAAATAAAATTTTCCGATATTATTTCAAAAATAACAACTGCTACACTTTTAGGCCGTGTTTACACAGTTTTGTTGACAAATTTCAATCACGGAAAATAAATATACTACTGTATTAATTCCGCTGTTTCTTCAAAACAAAAAACGCTCTTTCTTTTAAATAACAGATCAGTTACATTTAACAATAACAAAATAACGATTAAATCAGCTGATCGAAAGAGTTAAAAATTTTTCAATTTTTTCATAATTCATCGCCCGAGTGATTCGCATTAATTTAATCACTCTGAATCACGCTGAAAAAAGGCAGCGCGCCGATATTTTCATTTGGACACAGACAAACACGCACAAATCAGATATCAAAGCTCAAAACACGAGTTACGTGCGCAGGAACAATTACTTCCGTTGCGCGATTGATTTTTACGTATGTAGCGCGCGCTGCGATCGCAAAGCGCGTTCGAACGACGAACGAAATTTCTCGGGATTTTCAGCGTAACGCGACTGTTTATCACTCCGTTAAAAATATAGCTAGGATAATACGTCGGTACAGCAATTGGATTTATATTCATCGGGATAGCCGTGGTCCGGTTTATCAGCGACACGAGGGTACTCGTGCTCGAATAAATGGGTTTTTCAGTGAGTAAAGGCAAGGGATGAAGGGAGGGAGCGGGAGGGTTTCGAGTAGCCACCAAAAGAGGAAGGAGCAGCGGGAACGGCGGTAAAGAAAGAAATAGAGCGGGGCTATTACTATTTCGATCGATGCCACCGGATCCGGGAGGCTGCGGCTCGCAGCTGGCCTCTGACGAATTTCCGCTCGCGCGATAGCTCCCCCGCTGCCGATCGCAGCGCGCTCGGTTAAATTGAACGCTCGAATTTTGCGGTCCTGTCGCAGTGACGGCCAGCTACAGCTGTCAATTTTGCAGGAGACGCTCTGACTGTCGATCGCACTTTGTGTTATTCGGGCACCGCGAATGCCGGGTTTTTAACCTTTCGCGTGGATCACGCGAATAGCCCGACGATCCGCGCGAAAGTACGTTATGCGTCTGGAGTGTGCGCAGAGTTGTCGGATTTGCGCGAAAAAAATATCGTCCCTTCGACACGTGATAATGATATTAGCGCGAAGAATGTAGGACAATTGCTATTTGGACAATTGAAAGAGCGCGGAATCGTGTTGAAATAAGTGGAATGCCATTGCACGTAGAGAAAATTCGAATTGTTCGGCGATAGTGAGCAACCGAAGAATGCAATTAGTATTTTCTGGAAATATGGGAAAACTAGTTTGACATCCCAAGACTTCCTAAACTAATTTGTTGTTTGGAAATGAACGGATTAGTCGCCAATTTGCCGGGAGAAATTTTAGCATCGTCGATCTCGGTCTCGGCACTGAGCGCCGAGGTATAATTCCTGAGGAGCTTTGGCTCGACACTGTTTAATTCAACGTCGTTTACGGAAGTATTAGAACTTTTCTCAGGTACATTCGGTCTAACAAGGTTACAACTTTGCATAATCCCGTTGTCGATGACGGGGGCCTACTCCGCGCGCGAATACGAACGAGCCCCGGAATCGAGGTAGAACGGAACGCAAGACCATCGCGCAACGATCATGTAGAATTGTGAAAATAATATTTTGTGCCGTGGGAAATATATTTTCCGCACAACTGAACGCAATGTCTTTCGAGATCGAGCATTTGCGAAATGCTCGATGTTAAAGGTTAAACGCAACATACATTATGTCGATGTACATAATGCAATTATCTTTCGGACAATATTAAATACAGAATTGTTTCCTCGGATTCAGGCTATGATAATAAATTTGCAAAAGCATTGCATTAGAGGGGACATATCGGGAGGATTTATGAGTGGAAGCTAATTAAATTGTACAAGTATATACTTTGCTGCGACGAATCGGATGCTGCTGAAACGTAATTTAATTAAAATTCAGTCCTTCCGCTAACATATTCGTCCGTTCTTTTCTGGCCGCTGTTATCGTGACATCAATCACTCAAATTGATATTGCGATTTAAATTCATGTACGAACTCGGTGCCGCATCTATCATAATTTCGCCGTACGTCGAAAATCGATTTCATCAAGATTAATATTTTTTTTCCAATCAACGAAAAGTTTTATTTTTCATTTTATTACGGCTTACCAACGTGGCTTGCCATCGGAAAATACGTCAGTGTAGTGGAATGAGGAGGCGCATTAATAATTTGTTCATATGCTATCGGTTTAGGAATTTTGATATATCGCGGTATGTCGGACGTAATTGTAATCTCCCGTATCTCATTCATCGACAACCAAACGAGCCGTGTGTTTAACAGCAGGCTGGTATACAATGATATTTTTCGCAAATCCACTTTTAATGAACAGTCGAGGTTGATTCGGCGGCACGTCCATGTACACATATACCGCGCTTATATTTACGTCAATCATAATCTATACGGCGAAAAGATTTGATCGGAAAAAATGAAAAAAAAGAGAGCTGTGTATTCGACGCGAAGTAAGCGTTAACTATGCGCCAATGTGCATAAAATACCCAAGAAAGCGCACAGTTCAAGCATAATGCTAAAAGCACTGCAAATGTTGACACTTTTCACTTGGCGTGTCTTTCACGTCGGAAAGGTCGCTCACTCGTCGACTAGCTACAGAATCACATTTGAAAGTGCATTGCGCGCAACCAGTTGCTCCTTTTTTCAACTAATCTTTTATGTGTCATCCAAAGATTACACGAGTTGTTTCATCTCAAACACCAAGACTGCACGTTGCCAAGCGTATTGAAACGCACTGAGAGTAAAAATCTCTTTTGATTTCAAGAAAATTACATTTCTCACTGAGTCAGCTTCTCGCGAGACTTATTATGTGTGCTATGCTTTATTTCTTATCGATCGCTGATAAAGTCATTTATTTAATTCAAATTACCTGAGCTGTTCGTTAAAACGTAGACTCATGAGAAATGTTACCGTACAACTCGCGCGAAGCAAAAAATATAAAAAAAAAAAACGCAGCTTTCTCGACCAATCCACAGCGCGCTTGAATTTATAAACGAGTCGCCAAGCGTCCGCGGGAAACTAGTAAATTCCTAAACGTTGTCGCGAAAGAAGGAGAAATTTTTTAGTGGAGTATCGGTAACAGAGTATGGCGATCGGATTCAGGACCAGTGAGCACGGAGAACTTCGTTCTGTCGATGCACCGTAAAGTGCACCAAAGATGCATGAAGCGATTGTCGTGTGCATCGGGGGAAAAAGTTTGCGGAGTTTTCTCGCTCGCGGCGACAAAAGAAAGGCCAGAGACGTACGGTAAACAGGAGTTACAGATTTATGTGCAGCAACCATAGCAGAATCCCCGAGAATTTCTCCGCGATATTTTTTCTTTTTTTTTTGTGCGTGTGCGATACGTCACGGCACCCCGACAGGGATCTAATCGACTTCTGATTGAGGTGACCATCAATTCACGTGAACTGATAGACGCGAAAAATGGCATTTAATTGCTCCTCCGTGACGGGTAGCGAGTTCTTGCGCCACACGAGTGCATGCAAATTTCGAATCTTGCGTAACAGCGGCAATTCGTCGTCGGCGACTCATGCTTACGTCGCGAGAACGACGCCATTCTACAGCTGACGCGACAGATGATCAAGTATCAACTAATGACGAAAACGCACGCGAACGTCACTCCACGTAATACCCACGATCTATGGCCTTCGTTCTAAATTCTAAATGGCCAATGCAACGTAGACACCGGAGGATTGCTGCGATACATACATCAATGTCCTCCGAATGGTTTTTACAGTTAGCGAAGCTCACCGGGATTGTCGTCTCGACGAGAGAGACGGTAGTTAAAAAAAAAATACCAACGTAAAAATATCAACGTAAAAATATCAACGTAAAACTTTGACGGCCCTTAACGATCCGCGATGCGTCATAATGTCCACGAATCGATAGTTTAAGTGTCAATGTGATACGTTTCAATGAACCGCATTGTCCTCGTTTGTGTGGATTAGGGCGAGCAAATGGCAGACAAGTGGGATGCGGAATAGAAGCTAAGCTTTCATTGCAAACGGCGAGTCCTTGCCTGCTCGCGGCGAAATTATATCAACTGAACGTGTCACCGTTTTAGCACGGACTTAAATCACAAACCTGGTCTTTGAGTTTATTCCCGTAATCTCAAGAATCAATAAGCGATTATTGATTATTCTCAGTGATTATGAAGCATCAAAATATGATTTCCGCATATGTTCCTGGAGACAATTTCGGTAAATTTTAACGTAGTTCTACGAGAGATTTAAAGTAAACAGGATGTACAATAATATATTTCGTTCCCAATTGTTATATGAAAACGAATATGAGAATCGTATAAATTGATATTTATATGGAGATAGTATGAAATCTAAATTCAATTTTCCGGATGGAAATAGCACGAGAAATGACGTTACACTCGAATTAATTAAATTGTAAAGGACATCTATCTATCTACTTTCTATTATATCTATTTTCTCGTATAACTCGTGCAAAATACTGTCGTGCAAAATACTGTGTACTATAACCCACTTTCCAAAATACTCCATAGATACAGCGTATAACACACATAAATTTAAATTATCTTACAACGCGCAAAGACAGTGCTCGAGGGAAAGAAACATTTACGCAAAGTTTGGAAAGACGAAGACCGCTTTTGGAACGGTATGCATATTAGGACGTGAGTATACGTACCTACTTCTCCTAACAGCACATTCAACTATTATTCCGTCGCGCTTACATACAGCACTGTGTATTCCACACAGTTACGCATATACCGCAGTCGAACGGTGAAATCGAACGCGTTACACGTGCTACCATATCGTGGCACGCCAGCCATAATTTCCGCGGTCGGCCGATAATTAGCTCTTTACCAATTTGTCGAACATATTACCCAATCATCGTGCCCATGCCGTCTATCCAGAGTGCGGGCCGCAGTTCTGGATAAAGAGGAAATTACTCGTCGACGGAAGCAATAAGTAACGCACGCCAATCGATATGTCACCAACCGATCGATCCCATTATTTTCCCGGCGTGTTCATTATTGTAGCGCGAAACGAAGAGTTGCTTTGTATAACCAGCGGTTATAACCACGGTAGGGGATTTTTGTCGCTCTCCATTCACGATATCAGCGAGGCCACGTGCCCGCTCGGGATCGGTGTTTCGTCACGTGAATTTTTGTCGGCGCGATTAAAACATTCCAGATGGACGCGGCGTATATGTATCCGACGTCGAGGGCCCTGTCCGTCATCGATTTTGTCATTACAAAAGGTGACACCAAAATCGAAAGACTATCACGCTTTTTCGACGATCGACTAGAACAGGCTAAATTTGACCCGTTGGTTTTCGGGAAAATGGCTTTTCAACGTTCTCAATTTTCGGGGAATTTGATTTTTCACAATTTCGGGGGGAAAAAGCGTCAACGATTCCCAATCTGAGCGCGACCTAGATCTGCGGTTTTTTCGTTATATTCTATTTAAAACTAAATCCAACCACTATTACATTTCAGCGATATCGTGAGCAAATGTCAACGATAAACTTGAGATGTCATTATATTAATTGGAGAGGAAAAGTCGTAACATTTGCAGTATGCCTCGCGCGCTACAAAGTTTTTTCCGTAAATCTCGAGGATAAAAAAATTAGATATGAGACTATGATATCAGCAAAGAAAGAATGGCTACTTCCTAAGTAATATCTGAAGCTTTAAAGGCACTGATGATCGTCGACAATCTAGTATTACACTCAGCATGAAGAAATACGCGCGAGATCAAGATAATATAAAGTAAAATACTCGATTTTATAAAAATTGCGCGTATACGTTTGATATTGCCGAGTCTCACAAAGCCCATCATGGCGCTCTTTAAAGCGCCACACAAACGATTTATTGCGAGTAGTTATATTTTTAAACGAGTGGAAAGAATTGTCATTAATTTTCATTGCTGTAAAGACTCTTCCGAAACAATTTTCATTATGAACGAGCGTTGTCCTTAAAATTAGCCGATTAAAAGTTTTAACAACGTGCAGCACACGAATACATGGTTTTCCGTGGAAAAAAGAATGTTTTTTTTTAACTCGATAGACAAGAGACTCATTAATTTTACAGTGATTTTACTATTTACATAGATGTTGGCAAAATCGCGAGGCAACAACTCAAACGAGCCACTCACAAAATTATGTACGAATTGTGCTAAAACAAGAATCTGTTTCGCGAATTTAAACTTTTATCTTAATTACGTCTAAAGTTATCAACTGACCTTTCTGTTTATTACAACAATTAAATACAATTAATATAAACGAGAGCATTCTCCTATTGGACAAGATGAAGGGAATTTACAAACTCATCCTAAAAATTACGGAGAACCATTTAGTCCCTAATTGTACACGCATCGACGTAGATTTGTTTATTGCCGAGATTTCAATTATGAAAGTTAAAAAAAATCTATGCTGTTATTTGGAGAATCTAAATGAGACGATAAACTGGTTAATAGCTACGAACGTACAAATTTCATAAAGCCTGTCGAGTTGAGAACACTTCAACGATGCTCTCAAAACTGTCGAGCAAACAACGTGAATACTGCAGTTATAACATTGTTTGCTTCCCCTCCGATATCCATCATTAACAGACGCATTCCGCAATAAATCAGCTTATCTATCAGCGTAAGAACAAATTTTTCGGTCGGTATGTTTCAATGCTACGTAAATCCGCCTTTTCCTTTTTTTCCTCACTCGTATATGAAATCTCCTTCGTATATGAACTATAAATGCCACTCGCGTAGCCACCCTCATTTACTCGCGTTTCCATCGCGCCCGTCTCTTTGTCTATCTGTCCCCTATTTTTCCCTCTCGTTTTCCCATTCCCTCCCCCGCTTCCTCGTTTCACTCTATACAGCGATTGTTCGTATCTTAGCCGGCACAGCTCTCGTGGCAGAAACTAACAAACAAACGAGCAATCGATTGACTGTCAGTGACAATGTGACGACTCCGAATGGAACGAAAGCACGGGGAGGGCAACTCGCGCGAAGTTTATGCGCTCGTAAATTATCGCGACGCGATTCATAAGCGGTGCTTTCAATGGACTATAAAAACTACAGTTAACTCTTTCGATTCGGCGGAGTGACGCAGAGTTTGAACGACTGAATTAATTAGCAGTTCCTTATAACACGCGAATATGCGAGCACACACACACACACACACACACACACACACACACACACACACACACACACACACACACACATCGCGCGATCTAATATATATTAAACTGTCGTTTAATAGCTTTAGCCGAAACTTTCCTATTCAAAAAACGCAATCCCTCACAAGTGTCGCATCAGTTCTAAGAAGTGCAGGGATCGCCGAAACCGAAGCGGAATGTGAAATATCGCGATATTGCGCACGCGCACCCGCGCGCACACGCACACACCCACGTCGACGGAAGTCTGATTCGAAAACAGTGAGTTCGCACGCGAAAGTTGGCGGTGCAACTTCATGAAATTTCAATCGCGGGGTGGACCGTGCGAAAGGTCGCGCGAGGCCACCCGCGAAATTTCATACGGGCGACGAGAACAATCTCCAAGTCGACGCTGAGAAACAATTGATTCGGTCGCGTATTACCGTGAGAATAGCGAATGCCAGGTGCAGCTCACAGTTCTCCACTCACGAATGATGTGTGTGTGTGTGTGTATGCGCACGCGCGTACGAAATTTCGCATGTAAATCGTGCCCATTGGGCATACACAGATGGTACGTGAACGCGCTCGTTGCCATGCGAGATGAGAACTAATTAAATTCAACACAGTGATTATAAAAGCGAAAGGTAAAAAAATGTAAGAAAAGAAGAACTGCCCTCGTCCAAGAGAGAAACCGAACGCATAATCTCGTTCAGTACGCGCGCGAATGCACGATTTGAGTACACTGTACATTGTAACGATAGACACGAGAGAGGTAGGGTGCATCAGAATGCAAACACGACAGCTCGGCAGGTTTGTATCGAATTAATATCCCTCGCGCGCCGTGCATCGACCTGTTCGCAGCTCAGCTGCGAAACACGGTGCCAAAGAAACGTACGTGCATTAAGATTGAATGCCGTTGCTGAATAATCGGCGGGCCCGCCGGTTCCATTATTTTTCGTTAAGCGAGTCGGCAAGTCGCGCACCTCGTCCTTGTTATTAAATTCACCATAGGATTTATCGCACCGTTCACACTTATTCTTATGTTCATCTAATAACGCGCGTTACTAACGCGTGTCACGTAAAAATTAACGCAAAGATATTTTCACGTTTGCAAGCTCACCGTTGAGCTATCGGACAAACGTCGATATTCCGTCGATTGAGATGTATGAACTACGCTATTACGAAGTTCCCCTGAGAGCGAACGTCTCTTACATATTGAAAATTCAAAAATTGGCGAATTAATATTAATTTCAGCATGCACATGTGTGTGACACTTGTGTTCCGAGAAAACTTCCTCGGAGAATTAAAGAGATGTAAAATTGAGGAAAAATAGTTATTCATTATTTATAAATTCAAGAGCGAGAGAAGGACTGAAGATTTGTCAAATTGAAAAAATCGTGTAAAATAGAAATTTAAAAATATAATACGACGAAATAAAAATAGAGATAATATTGAATACTAATATTTAATGAGTCGATAAAAATTGTATTGCAGAGATATAATCTAATATTAATCATTGGCACTAAATAACTGATCACACGCAAGTGTTATGAAAAATTTACTTACCGGTCGATTTATCGTCGTTGTAGCTCTCCCGCTCGGCCCAATTACGAATCCGTCAAAAGATGCGGCTAATTATTCAGGGCACTAATTAACAACTCGTACAATAATCCCGATTCTATGAACGTGACACTCGCGACGCAGATATATGCACGTGATACACCCCGCGAGAACAACAGTTATGCGAAATGGCGGTCGGTCGTTAGTTTTCACTTTTCATTTCGCGCTGACACGCTCGATGCAGCACTCGGTCGACGAATGACGAACACAACAAGCGATTGTTGTGCGAATGTCGTTGGTGCCATCTGACGCCACCGTGCATTCATTGATTAGCCGTTCGATCTTTATCGTCTGTAGCTGAATTTGGCACTCTTGTACTTACAAGACTCGAACAGAGAAGCCACTTTGCGGCTAATCTGTACAGACGGGTTACAGGCTGCTGAGTGATCACCGTGTAAAGCACAGCGCGCAACAATGGCTCGAAGGTCAAGCAGAAGACGAACGTACATACACTGCAGGGGCCAGCCAGCCGACGCGACACAGAATACGATCGCTTTCCGCGAGGACACGTCGAACACATCGACGTTCCCGACACGCACTATCCACTTGAACATTCCCGAGATTCGGTTTTGTTCAATATCAGATACGACGTGACTCGGCCGACGCGACGTTCACGGCGATCAGGCGAGCCGTGTAACAAGGAATCTCAGCCAACATAGCTAGTTGCGGCACGCACTGATTACTCTTTCGACACTTCCGTACTTCTGCTTCGCCGGTCGATTCGCTTGTGAACGATCATCGTAGAGCACGGCACGCGACAACAGCTCAAAGGTCAAACAGAAAACGCGTACAGCGATTAGATGAGCCGTATTACAATGAACATTAATTAAATCGCAAGTGAATCAGATTATATTTCTGAGACTGTACTTATGCTCTCGCTTCGCCGGTCGACTTGCTTCTGAATCGCCGTGGAAAACGTGAAAGGTCAAACAGTAGACGAGCGTAAACACAGCCACGAGGACGCCGCCGGCGCAATAACAGAAGGCGATCACTGGCCGGGAACGAATACACTGACCGAATACGTTTCGATATTCCCGAGATCCGGTTTCATTCAATCTTAAATGGTCACTTATTGTTCGTAATCTTATTCGACGCGGCGCATACAGCGATTAGGCGGCCGCACGACAACGAATACCGACATCTCAAGCGCGCCGATTAATAACAATCTTCCGCTATTGAATTCGGCTCTCCCCGACGCGGATTTCCGCTCGAAACTCACGTAGCAACGCGACACGTGGGTCATTTCGCCCAACGTACGCCGAACTTCTAGAAACGAACTGAAATTGCGCTAGTAGGACGCGGCGGCGGAGGCACTACTTCATATCCCCTATAGATGCAACTTCTCGCGGCACGTGCGATGTATTAATGCGCGCTGCTTGGACGCGGTTGGACATTTTAGCGCGTTTCGGCAGTTACCAAAGTTACGCGAAAGTATCGCCAGTATCGAATGTAACATCCCGTTCATCGTTACGGAGCATTAATTACGGTATTGATTAATACATATATAGTAATGTATTGAATAATACATGACGATTACAAGCTGTTGGCGGTGCTCGTATCTTTCTCTCTCTCTTTCTCTCTCTCTTACTCATTCACTCGCGTCGCGAATCGCCTTAAGTTGACCAACATGTTGATGCTCGCGCATCACGGCGGAAAGTAGTTACTTGATATCCGGGACGAAGGTGGACGAGCAGGCGGACGAGCAGCGCATTATTTACTCGATCAAGGTACATGTTGCGTACGTGTGAGCTTAATCGAGTACAGCGTAGGACAGAGTTTTGCATTAATTAAGGGTGGGCGACAGTGATTGGCCGCGGCACCGCGAAACGACAGTAATTACTGATACGTGTCTCGTCGCGACTCCGGCTGTAGAGCGGTGGGTTAACCAAACGACGCCATGATTGCTGGGCAAGTCGATCGAAATTTTCGATCGTTAAAAAGTCATGCACGTACCGTCGCGAACCGCCGAAATAGCACAGTTGATCGTTGCATTTCGTGTTGTTATACGCTGAGAAGCGCACCACGGATGTGGAACGAAAGTGCTACGCGAAGCGCGATCGTCGTATCGCTTTAATTAGCGTCTGGCAATTAACCATGCTCGTCCCGTCGCGCCAACAGGAGCTACTCGTTTCACGTTATCACGTCGGAAACGTATCGCGTAAATCGGGTCGTGTGCATCGTGCTGATTGACATGCTGTGATCGTAATTAACCTTAATTTCAGTTATATCTTTCCTTCCTTATTCTTCCCTGCCTTGATCATTCGAGCATTATCTATTGCAGGCAGAGTTGTCGATAAATATTACCTAACATAATGTTATGTAAACATAATCTAACGTACTCTCACCGTTGGTTCCTTCTCGACTCAACCAAGTATGTTTTGTAAACATTACAGCTGTATTGTGTTACTCAACAAGTGCGGACGTGTGTGACGGCAACTATGCGGATCTTTCTCTTCAGCTCATCGGAGACTGATGATCTTTTCAAGTGGAACAACTCTATCTGTGAGGCGACCGACGACAGCAGATGGTGCACAGAGACGGTGGCGAGAAGAAACGAGACGACAGCAGTGCATCAAACAGTGAGTCGCATGGTTTATTTATTGAAAAAAATCTATGTGATATATGACTTATTATTTGATATCATTTCATTATGTGTGGCAATAATTGAACAATGATTGGCAAACCGTTCTCATGTGTTTGATATATGTTTCTCATATTTTCATGTATTACACAACAAACAGGATTTATTCTGATTCTCGTTAATTTTGCAGTGCAATATTAAATGTATAATATATACATATTATTTGAAACTAAATACTTTAGTTTCTCTTGTGGATACATATGAAATTTCATAAAAGCGAGATTATATTTTTATAATAATTTTAATTGCTGTATCTCATCAAAGGTACAGCTGTAATAAGCTGTTTATGCGAACATAAACGTTGCTAAATTCCATCCCTATTTGCACTCGTTAAAATGTATAATTTTATACTCGATTTTACATCACTGTTTTATATTTAAAAGCAGTTTTAATCAAATCAATTCTAAATTATATGTGTGTCTCAAAATGAAATGATACAATATATTAATATTCAGTGTAATAAAAATTAACAATTTATATGAAATTGATGTCAAACTTAGCTCACTTGAATATTCATTGATTCTGAATAATAAAAGAAAATATAATATTTTGTAATAAATGGTATTTAGAAAATATTATATTTCTTTTTAATATTCAGGATCAATAAATATTTAAGTTAGCTAAACTTGACGTCAATTTTATATAAATTCTATAAATTTTTTTTTTCCTACACTGATTGCTAATATGTTGCACCATTTTATCTTTTAGGACATATACATGATTTCGAATTAATTTCTTTTCATTATAATTATTACATTATAATACACATTATAATACATAATTCATTATAATATACATACTATATTTATTATAGCACTGCAATATTAGGCACTGTTATATATATGTTATATATGATATTAATTGCAGATATTCTGCATTATTACGTATAGATCCAAACAGAAGCACATTCTTAAAACGAATTAGTGAAAATGTTTTTAATTGTTTAGTATAATATAGTACGGAGAAGATATTGTAATAAAAATTACAATACCATTTTTTAATACTCCTAAAATAAACTGACCATATAATAAAAATTATAATAAAACATATTAAAAGTAACCATGAACTTTCATGGTTACTTCATGTCATGTTGTTTGCATGCAATGACATCTGTATTTATAAACTATATCAATAATAGGAACAGTCACAACTATTAACTAATTCTCTTAAATTTTTAGGGTTTTTAGTTTTAAGATTTTACTGATTGCAGTGATGTATTTTTAACTGAAACACCAGTTATAAATATAACATTTCAGTGGAAAATACTCTCTCTGATTATATTTTGGAGAATATAGACCTCGAAATTTGAAACAAATTACAGCGAAATGAGGAGCATAACTTTATTATTCATCAGACAAGAAGGCCGATCGTTTCTCGACAATAATCGACTTGAACGATCGTTTGTCAGTTATCGACTAGCGTCGTCACTTGTAGGGAAAGTTAAGAATGCGAACGCCAGCGGCGTTCGAGAAGTTAATAGAACGAGTGGCGGCCGCCGAGCTTTCAGGTGGTTATAGGCACCGAGTCAAGGGAAATTTATTTCCGGTGCTGGGCGCACCATGTCCGTCATAGATCACGGGGAAATCGTCCGCGAAGATTTAAGTGGTCGATCTGTGCTTGCAGCTGTGAGCTGTAACGCCGCGAACGGACTACGAGGATTTTCTCTTAAATTTCACGTCGATCGCGTCACCGCGTGCACTTTCAGAACGTCCATTCCTATTCTTCCGACCAATGACATCGGGCCTAAGGGTCGTTGAAAGGGACGAGTTTTGTCGTAGAAAGAAAGAGAGCTCCGAGTTACCCTGCTGATTTTATCACGCGGCTGCGACGCTCGAATCACGGTCGACCGCAACGCTCGAAAATTCGATTTCCATCTTCTCCCCCGAGTCTGTTTTTTATCCGGCCTGATGCTATCGCGTTTATCAAAGCGTGTATGTACGTAAAAGGATTTATTTTATTACCTCCTTGCAACATGTACACAGATATCGAATTTTTATCGTGTTTTTTTTTTTTTTTCGATAAACTTTCCACTTTCTTGTTTCAATTTTAAATTTTTATATATTCACTAAAGAATGTCGAATATACTTTCACTTCGGAGTGAAACAGAGGATCAACAATCAGTATTTTCGATTTCGTAAGTTCCAATTAAGATTCACAACATAAAGAATATCGCGATACAGTGCGATGACAAAATTGATTTCCACGCTCTCAATAAGAGACTCATTGATAAATCGAGGATCGTACTCGCGCGCCGCATCCTTTGAAATACGTAAAGACGGTGTTTAATTGCACCACTCTGTTGCGCAATCAGGTTGACTTGTAATTACCACGAACCGCCTTACCAGTAGTAAGGAGCGACGACCTCGAGTCACGTTGTGCTCACGATACACGTTGCATGAGGCGGGCAACGTGAGTGCACCGGCGGCGAAGATGTAACCGCTGAGGACGACGATGATCCTCGAGGGCCTACGCGCCAGATGGATCATAGGTAGCCTAACCAGGAAGCACCAGCCGCCGGTGGACAGCAACGTGCCCGCCATGGTAAACAGAAACGTGCCGGAGAAGAAAAGGTAGAGGCTCGTGTAGGATATCTCGGGTCTCCCCTGGTGATCCTGCGGGAAAGAATCCGGGGATCTACAGGGTGTCCGGCGTAGTTTGTGGTTTCCTGAATTTCCGTATCGTGTGGAGTTCAATGTGGTGCCCCGTGAAAAGTCTCTCGAGCTTTGGAAATGTAGCGACAAGGTCTCAGGAGATATGATGATGCGACTAATTATCGTAATTATCGATATCTTGTCTGACTGACGATATCTAAAATTAAAGCGAACGATTTTAAATCGAAATATTTACATGAACATAAGAACAATTTTTTTAATTACCGTCAAGTTACAATAGTTTGAACAAAAAATAACATTTTGGCAGTAAAATTACTTAAGCACTCCAATGTTTTTCATTTATCTTTGCTTACGATGAAGATAAATTGCAAATAGCTAATCTTTCGCTATTTCGTTGCCGTGAAATGTTAGATATATAGGAATATATGCTGATACAATTCCTTAAACCCGTTCGAAAGATACGTATAGTAGACTACTTCTAGGACACCCAATACGCTGCCACACGATGCACCGAGGAAATATTGTATAGGCGCCAAGTGCGAAGTTCCTTAGGTGCCATTTTTATATGATCATGTAAATTTCGCGTTATACGATGAATATTGGAAACGATGTTTCAACCCTTTCGAGGAAAGAGAGCGATTTCATATGGTTCGATACATACATCGCCTCTCGCCCGTTCCTGTTGTCTTAGTGCTTCGCAAATTGCCTCCTTTTTTTTACGACGCCAACAAATAAATCGCAGTTGTCGATTTTCGATACACTTGAAAGCAATCGCATTTTCTGCCGTAAAAAGCGAGGCATTAGAGTCCCGAGAAATGTTCTGTGTCCAATTAATAATTCGGTCGGTAGACTTTCTATCGTTGATTGCGATCGTTTTTTACTTACCTTGCGTTACGTTCGGGTTGTAGAATGTTGAGACGACAAGTCGATTATTATCCTCATATTGATACGATGTCACTCATAAATCTTTTTAATAACGATATCATGCATCTTATAATTAATTTGTTATTCTTATTTTCCTTTTGTATTTCAAAGAATCTCGTCCTCATAAAGATTAATTAAGATTGGAAGTCGTTGATTTTTTTACTTTCCAACTTACTCTGTTAGGAAGGACAGAATCAGTTTCGAACCACACAAGATTTGACAAATATTTACACGAAAGTGAAAAAAAGAAGGCGAGAATTTCTCGACAATTGGTCAAACAACATCACCGTTTCCAATACTCTTTCGTGAATAACATGGACTTAACGTGACCAAGAAACGAAACTTCCCTGACATGGATATAGGTATGACGATCGATTTTCCCGCGCGCGAGGAAAGTTCTGGCAAATTTTCATTTCGTCGAAAAGTTTTCGCGGCCCATTGAAACTTTAAGAAGATTTCGCAGCGCGACGATTCCTCAACGATGTATGTTAATTTATGTGCGAACTGCATTAGGTCGGTAATGTATTCAGTATTCGCTTCTCGAGTGACTCTGGATTATACTCGATCTATATCTGGATCTCGCTTCGCTATTCTTTGCCGGCGACGTGGAGAGAAATCCACGAGGAAAATGCGCCAATCGGGAAAAACGCCACTTTTCGAAATTACTGACATTCTTTTGAAAATTCGATCCGTGGTTTCAATAACGAGCATTCGATATTATCAAAGCGTGCTAAAATTATTCAATTTACATTACATTTCAATCGCCGCAGGCGTTATCATAACTACGTACAGTTCAAAGTAAACCATCGAAAGAGTATAATATTATGAATTTTCGATCTTTTCCCCGAGTATCCTCTTTGTGTTTACCTTTTATTAAAGCGTAAGATTCCGGATTCATGCTTTGTCCAGATAACAAGAAGAAATACTTCTGATGAAGGTGCAATCCATTTATCGCCATATATTTTGATCCGAGCCAGTATTTTACGGTTTGCACTTATGAACGTGCTTTTAGTCAACGGAGCGCAGAACGAGTTTGCACTTTTTATCGCGTTATTTCTATTTCAGTCGCAAAGACAATTTCGCGTTTTCATTTTGGTTTCCCCTTGGTAAAATCATAATTCGAGAGACGTGAGACGACGTGAAGCTCGTCTGTAACAACGACGACGTGGAGCGGATGCGTCCTCGCAAAAGTCGCAAAAATAATTGAAGGCGTTCGTGAGAGCTTGTATGATTCAAAACGCGCGTCTCTTCGTTTCGAGTACGACGATTGGCCAGCTTTGTACGTGCACTCAGCCCCGAGTCCTTTCTTCTCCATTGAATCGCTATTATTCAGACGCAGCGAAAACGAAGCTGCAACCAGCGCGCGCGAATTAGATGTTCTGAAATTAAATCGACGGAGCCGAAGAATGGTCACGACGTCTTAGTTACGCGATAAGACAAAGCGAGATGTCGGAAACGCGGTGAAAACAAACACACGGTCGACTACTTCTCAACGGATAGAAGCTCGAGCGAGATTTGATGAAAGAAAAGCACCGGTGGGAGGGTGAGAGGAAAAGAGCGAGAGAGCGTCTAGGCGCGGAAGAAACGCGAGTTCTTATTAGCTCCCTCTCTCCTGCGCTAGGTCGAGGAACAAGTAGATCGTAAAGATTGTGCTTGGGTTAACGTCCGAAATCCAGCCGGCGGTTACGACGCGATGATGTGGATATAAAAAACAACTAGCTCGCCCCGGGTAGAGCTTTTACGCTCGTCTCCTTGGACGTTCTTTAAAACTAAGAGGGCGAGAGAGAGGCAGGGAAAAGAAGAGTAAGAGAGAGAAAGAGAGAAATAGAGAAATCGAACCAGGCGATCGTAAAGCGACCCTGACAGACTGCGCAAGCTAACTCGACGTTTCGCCGGATGTAAGACAGATAATATCGATTCATAGGGAAGCTCTTCACTCGCGCGCGAGAGAAGGTACGGCGCGTCCAATTATCGGCGAGGCTTTTCGGCTCGAGCGGCTGCAGTCTGTGTTTCAGATATCGATCCCGCTGCCGAGATATCACCTGGGATTGGCGAGGCGATTCGGTAGGACGATTCCTCTTCTCTGTCCCTCTCTCCCTCCTCCTCTCTATCAACCTCGCTGCCTGCTGCGCGGATAACGCAAGACCGTCCTAAGCTGTTATGTCGCGTTTATGGGTATTTGACATTGATTCCGTTCCGGTCGGATCGGATTAGCTACGCCACAAGCGCGAGGAACGGATAGCTCGCGTCTGGTTTCTGAACTTGCTAGAGAACCGGGTGTGTATCGGTACCGTTCACGTATCACACCTTACCACACGACGCGATACGCCGACTTCGTCAAATATTTACCACGTGCAAAGTACGAAGTTTACGCTTCGACTGTTACAGCACGCGCGTGCACTTTCATGCGCAGCCACGCGAGCGTGTTGTAACAACGGCATAACCGTTTCACTAATGTGTGCTCGACTGTCTTAATATTTTTCATATCGAACAGGGAGCTGTAGATTGATCATCGTTGGGAGCCGATTTGTTCAATGTTAGGAACAGGTCGTTACAGTGTTATTATTGTTACATATGTGTTCTTTAATATTTTAAGATGCCTGGAAAGTTGAGTATCCTCAGGTGCTATCTCGACAAAATAATGATTTAATGGAATGTTCATGATGTTAGAAATTAATGTTAGAATTTGCGGCGAGATCTTAGATATTAAATCATAATTGCACCATCATTATCGGGTATACTTTTGACATATTTCATATTTTGTCGCACGTATCGTTGTAAGATTGCACTTATTTATAGCTCATCTTTCGAAGGGTCCTTCTAGGTGTAAAGACTCGTTATAGTTATGTAATAGCCCATCTACAATCTATAATCTTTAGCATGATATATCTCTCGTTCGATGTGCTCGCGCGGCGTAGATTCCCGTGAGTCCTCTCGACCGCTTCGTTAATTGCTGGTTATGGCGTGCCATAGGGTATTAACGATGAAATAGGACCTACCGTAGAATTGTATCCATATCGCTCATTAAGGGTAGTCTTCAATTTACGTTCAGTTGATAGAGTTCAACAAGAAGAGGGGCGAGGAAGGTTATAAGTTTCTCTGTTCTCCAATTGGATTGAAATCGAATAATTAAATGTTTTCTCAATTAACACTAATACAAGCAATATACTTTTCCGATTAGTTTCGAGCCACATTAATTCACACAGGAAAATATTATAGATTTAATTAAATATTATATTTAATATTATATTATTTAATATTATATTTAATATTATATTTAATTTAATATTATATTTAATATTATAATTAATTTAATATTATAGACACACGAAAATTAATTTGAAAAGTCTAATATACTTACAAGTAAACTTACCCAAAGTTACACTCCGACTTCTTTCTAATTTGGCACAAATGTAGAACTACAAAAAATATTTAGGTCATATTTTTTCATTTTGGCCCACTTTGAGTTTCACGGGTAGTTTATAGCTTTTTAATGTTCTTACTCCTATCATTAACAAATGCAACAAAAATGCATAAGAAATAAAATGGAATACAAGATATAGACGTTTTTTGGTTTGCTGATTATGAATGTAAAGTCAAATGTGTCAAATTATTTGTATAAATAATAAAATGTTTAAATGTAAAAAGTTGAAAAAAATTATTTATACAAATAATTTCTCGGTTTGGTCGAGATACGAACCATTTTTGACTAATTTAGCACAAATTTGAAATATTTCGGTTGGAATCTCGGCTAAAAAAATTTAAAATGGTACGTGTCTCAGCTATGCCAATTTTATTAAGTGCGCTTCGAGAACTTAGCGCACCT
>NW_022639473.1:2748854-2749472 GCF_010583005.1 Odontomachus brunneus
TATCAAAAATTTAAAATGGTACGTGTCTCAGCTATGCCAATTTTATTAAGTGCGCTTCGAGAACTTAGCGCATCTTTTTTTAAAAGTCTATTTTTTTGTATTTAATGACCGAAACTATTGAAAATTGTTGCAAAGAGCTCTAGCACTTTTCAGGAGAGTATCAGAACTGCAAAAAAATGGCACATTTTGAAATATGGTGCGCCAAGTCTTGGCACACCATATTTCAAAATGTGCCATTTTTTTGCAGTTCTGATACTCTCTTGAAAAGTTCTAGAGCTTTTGGCAGCAATTTTAAATAGTTCCGGTCATTAAATACAAAAAAATAGACTTTTAGTAAAAGGTGCGCTAAGTTCTCGCAGCGCACCTAATCAAACAAACTATTTAAATTAACTATTTCTTTAGAGTTCCGGTTTGTTTTACAATAGTTCTAGAGTTCTATATCATATATAACAATAGTTTTAAAGAAATAGTTGATTTTACTGATTAAGTGCGCTTCGAGATCTTAGCGCACCTTTTACTAAAAGTCTATTTTTTTGTATTTAATGACCGGAACTATTTAAAATTGCTGCCAAAAGCTCTAGAACTTTTCAAGAGAGTATCAAAACTTTAAAAAAAATG
>NW_022639474.1:0-883 GCF_010583005.1 Odontomachus brunneus
TTTTCTAGCAGATTTTATGCAGAATCTGTTAGCACGCACAATATCTATAACAGAAAGGCAATAGATTGCACACAATTTTTAGCTTTGTTGGGAAACGAACCTATGCTATGTCATGCTCGCTCTCTGTTTAATTTCGTATTACATATATTTATATATTATATATAAATAACTGCACACTCTCTCTTCATAAATTTATGACTAAATAAATAAAAGTTAAAATAAAAACAAATTTTCTTTTATTGTATTACTAACACTTTGATTTTGCCAATATCAATTCGTGGCACTATAATATTATATTCACAAAATATTATTGAAATATTATAGTGAGTGAATAATACCAGCAATATACAAGAGTAAATAGTTTATTTTTAACTATATTTTATAATATAGTAATTTAAACATGTGCACATATGTGTAGTAATTGATCTAAAGTTTAAGAAGATTAAATTTCTCGAGCGTCATCAAAAGTTAACCAACTAATGACCGACTTTCGGCGAATCCGCTCCACTCTGTCTAGATTCTTTCTGGAGTGTTGGACTTCTGTCCTTTTCTAACTTACTATCATTGTACAGAAGTCAACGAGCACGAACCAGGCGCATTTTATCGTTACCACCGCGAAAATGCGCCTGACGAACGTAGTAAAGGCGCACTTTGTTAGATGGCGTCTCGAAAATACGCCTAGTAGAGATCCTTTAATAAGAGATCAGACATCATCGCCTGTAGATACTAGATTCGCCATGTTTGGGTCCAAACCGGAAGTATACTTATCTCACTTTAACTTATTGCACCAGTTCAGCAGTGCAGCTAGTGCAGCTGAAAAGAACAGATCACTGCTTGTGTTGCCATTCAGCTGATGATCCTAACCGGAAACAGGGACCCAAAT
>NW_022639474.1:893-7882 GCF_010583005.1 Odontomachus brunneus
ACCAGTTCAGCAGTGCAGCTAGTGCAGCTGAAAAGAACAGATCACTGCTTGTGTTGCCATTCAGCTGATGATCCTAACCGGAAACAGGGACCCAAATATGGCGCAGCCAATCAAAACGTTGACATATGGTGTCCGATCTCTTATTACAGGATCTCTAGCGCCTAGCTCTGGCCACTAAAATTAAGCTGGTAACCGCTCTTAGGCTTCTCCACTGAAATATATACTACCTGGAACGCGCGCTACCTCTTACGGGATGAGAGAGTGCATGCTTATATGTTTCGAACAGCGCTCTGTCTTTGCCTAGTACAGTCTGAACCAAAAGCTAAGTCGGCTGATTTATAAACATAAGCTGAAATCTCTGAATCTCCGAGGAATCTCCGAGGAACCATCTTTGCTTTGTTTTTCTTAATAATAAGTCAATAAGTGAATACTAATAACTGAGAAAAAAAAATATATATTTTTTTATATCTTAAACTTTCGTTCATAAGCTTAAGTTACTGCCATCCAGTGGTTACTGCTTTTCATATTATCTCTAACTTTTAATTTAGATTGTATTATATTCTCCCCATTCTCGACTATACTGTGAACCAGACAAGGATAAGAGAGGAAACAAAGAATCTCTCTCTCATCCCGCATATCTCAAGAGGCAGCGTGCGTTCTAGGGCCCTTATTCTTGAAATAGTTGCGTATACGTAAGTTTACTGCGCAAGTTTAATTATACCATAAAATAGCTGCGCAATGAAAATTACATATACGCAAGAATATGGACCCACGTAGTATATATTTCAGTGGGCTTCTCTGTGCTGAAACTATATATAGAGGGGAAATCTCCACGTGTGCGTTGTAGCGTCTTCTGATTGGTGGAGCCCAGGCGCTACTGTGTCATAATTCCCATAATTCGAAATTTTTAAATCGAATGTATTTAAACGAATGAATTACATCTGTGTTCTGCATGACCCATGCATGGAGGACGCTGACTAAGTTCGTCTTGCATGCTTCCATGTTGAAAGTATCGTTTTACCTATTTCCGGCATGTAATGAGCGATAAAGATAGAATGATGTTTCTAGTACGAAAGCGTGTAAGACGAATGATGTTTCTAGTACGAAAGCGTGTAAGACGAACTTAACAGTATTCATGAAACGGGAACGTAAAACTATGTAAAGAATCTTTTGTCAAGGACTTTAGAAATATCTCTCTCTCTCTCTCTCTCTCTCTCTCTCTCTCTCTCTCTCTCTCTCTCTCGTACCACGTGCACATTTATATCAAAATACCAGGCGAGAAATCAAGGAAGAGAACTGAACCACCTCTGAAGGTATTTTCAAGGACATCGACGAGATGAAGACGGTTAGCTTTTTATGAGATTTTACATAACAGAAAATTTCGCTTTTTAATAACCTCCTGTCGGTAAATTTCGCTTTTTAATAACCTCCTGTCAGTAAATTTGTCGATAAATTTGTACAAAATCGGTGTAGATAACTATAGAGAAATGCAGTTTTATAAAAATATTTCATATACTTCATTGTAAATATAAGAAACACGAAGAAAGTTATATTAGGTATAAATTATAAAGGTATAAATTCATTATGCACTGAATATTCAGGTATTTGTATCAGAAAAATTATCACTAATATTAATTAATATAATTATCGATAATATCATTCTTCTTTAATTATCTCCGGGTTTTTTTGCTGATACAGAAATTTACCTAGGACTGACGATCTTTGATAATATCTATTCGATGTCGAATATAACATTTATCGAATTTTCCAGATAGCACAAAATCTTCAGAGAATGTTCTGGGACGTTCTTAGGACGTATGAATGTCCTTAGAACGTCTTTAGAACGTTCATTGAAGATTTGTGCTATGATATGATGGTTATGGAAATGCTTTACAGCCTATATATTCCAAGTATGACTAAATAATAGATAAAAGAAACAGGAAGAAATTTTCGGCTATCAGAGTCTCTCCATTAGAGATAATCATGCATTCTTGCGGTCGATTGAAGTGTCTGAAAATTAATGCGCAGTCTCTTGATAAGCCAATGAGTAGACGAAATTGATTATTTTGTACATTTCTCTCTATATGATACACACATGTTCCTGCATGTCGTGACATGAAAACGCGCAGGAATTGTTTCGAAAGTCCGGCGCAGGAGACCGGCGTGGCGCGCACGTCACTGAGCGCCACGTGACGCACCGTCGTCGACCTGTCAGGCGGGGGAGGGCGGCGTTGCCGGCCAGTCGGCCGTGGTTCGTCTCGCGGCCTGTACCGGCAACGTTGCTCGTGCGGCTCGTGCAGCCCGCGGTCGCGCAGTGTGCGACACTCGTGCGGCAACACACCCAATGTTTGTGTTTTGGAGTTTCTCGTGATAATAAATCGTCAGACGAGTGAGGGAGACGCGCGCACGCCAACGGACGTAACGTCGGCGTGGCATGTAGCGCCGGCCTACGTCGCCGTCACCGTCGGCCCTCGAGATGTGGACGACGACGAAAACCACCAAGTACGGCGTCGGTGAGTTTTATCGGCGCACGAAACTTCCCTGCCGCTCTCGTCAGCCCCGCCGTCCCGCGAGACTCTCCCGCTCACTTCGGACCTGTCAAATCCGCGGCGCGTCCGAAAGGCAGCGCACGTGATTCCACGGCGTCCGCGAGAGCGCGGAGAGCGGCATGACCGACTTGGCTGCGTCCGTGAAGACGCACCGCGTAATTGCGGCTCCTGGCTGGGAGTAGCTTCGCGCGAGATCACAGACGAACGAGAGCGTTCACAAAATTCTCGCGGTGGATAGGAACGCACGCGCGCGCTCGCTCGTTCGCCAGCGGCGTGTGCGTGCGCTCTCTTGGTCACGCGCTGCGCGCGTGTGGGTGCTCCTGCGTGTGCTCCATTCATGCATTGATCGTGCGCGCGAGTAGTAAAGTCCGCGCTTGACAAGCCGAGCCGCCGGCCCCCGGGCTTCGGATTTTACGTTCGCTCTCTTTCGATGCGCTATCGTGTTCCTTTTAGCCGCATCCTCGTCTCGGACGCGTCGCCACGCACTCGCGCGAGCCCCCTCCGATTGTCGTATTATATCTGTCAATTCGAGATTGCTCCTGGGGAATCACCTCAAGCAAGAGCGCGCGCTCGGCTTCGCGCAAATTCGCCGTCGACGTTGATGTATAATCTCGCACACACATCGATAGTTGTTTGACATGTTGGAAATTGAACTCGATGCAATTAGGGTCGACTTTCCGTACCGCACATGGAACACACTCGTACATGTGACTCGTGTCGGTGTCTTATCTTCGTTATCCGTAGATGAAAAGTTCCGATTTGCGGCGTGCGAGATGCGCTCACGAAATGACGATAAATCTGTTCGTTTTCGAAGAACTTCTACACTAGTCCAATAAGTTGAAGTGAAACAAGTATACTTCCTTTCGTTCTACTCTTATTACACTAATTCAGAAGTTCGAAAATGAATATGTGTAGCGTCCGACGGAATTTGATACGTAACGCTTGCGTGGAATGCCTACGTGTAACGACGATTAGCCACGTTAAGTGGTTTCCTCCGGCCGGAGATCTCTGACACGGCGAAAAGTGCGCCAAGACAAGCAGCGAGTTTAACTCCGCGATCGAAATCAATTTACTTCGCTGCACGGGGGGCATCCTCGTCCGCCCGTGCGGCCGGCATTTTTCGCGATTAATTAACGCTCGCGCTAATCCTCCGCGCTCGTTTAAGGTCGTTAGCGTGCCGCCGTCGTCGCCGTCGCCTTCGTCGTCGTCGTTTCAATCTTGTCCAAGCAGTGCAAGCGACTCTAATCCGATAAACAGCGTCTTTTAGTCGAGTAGAAAGAGACGAGCCATCGATCCCTTTTTTCTTCTCCGCAGCCACTTTATCGGCATTCTTCGCGATAAGATCGTTTATTTCGAAGAAACGTTTGTTTACGTGGTCATTCGTTGTTTCGATAAAGCGTCATTGTCGGTGAATGCCGTGAAATTTTTATCGGACGGGACACATACGCGTCGGATATTGAAATCATCCCACGGACTTTTCGCCGCCGTGGGACGATAGCTTCCGGAACTTTTCTCGGCCATATATAGACTCGCGCGGACTAAGGGTGCATGTCAGCGACACGATTAAAGCACAATCTTCCAATCTACCAATGTACGGCACTATTCACGCGGTCATGCCCCTATGCATTATTTCTTTTTAGCGATCGTTGTAGATGTAGAACCGTGACTGCGCTGTATCTCTCTTTCTCTCTCTCTCTATCTCTCTCGCTCTCATGTGTAACAAGTCTACAGATGTGTTATTGCTGCCATTATCGAGCCCCTCGTACCTCAACTCCGAACCGTAGAGGCAGAGATCCATTTTAGATCGAAAACATCGAAAGAAACCTCGCTATCCATTTTTCACGCGCAGCCTGCCGATACCGCTTTCACGATATCAACACGAGATCTCCGATTAAAGTCAAAGTTATAGTTCTACTTCAGATTGTGTACGATAAGACAGTCAGACCAAGCTTCCGCCTTGGAGTTTGTATCTATCAATTGGCATTTAATTACGTATTTACCAATTTTAGAGGCAGATTAAACCGTGCACGGACAAAATATTCTGAAATATCACAGGGAGCACAGAGATATCGTGTGATATCGCGCGAATACGTTTTTACCGCGCGCTCGAAAGTTATGGCAGATAAATCCTGCCAGAAAATACAACCCTTCGCATTAGCATTGAGGCTCCCTTATTCACGCCGTATGAGAATTATTGCGTCTATAAATATCCAGCCGCTTTTGCAGGATGCTGTAATGCGACTGCGAGTTTCGAAAGTGCGTAATCGCATGAATGTTAATGCCGGCATTGGTTGTATCGCAAGTTGAGTGACATTATCGGCACACTTCCTGCCGGGGACTCGTCTTTGCCGTTTGTTAACTACATTTTATACGCCGCAAAAAGTTACTGCAATTCAGCCGGCGTGCGTATTCGCTTGTGGATGTGCCGGGCGCTTTTGACGCTTTTACGATCGGGCATAAAGTGCGTTTCCGTCGCGAAAAATGCGCGACACTCGTGTTTACCTCGCGTTGCAAAAATAGTTTGGCAACGACGTTTCGCAATCGCGGCAAGTTTCCTTGCGTTCTTTCTTTCGCCGAATGTCAATCTCTTATCTCCGGAAACTCGAAGCTGCCGGTGGAACTCACGCGGAGCCGTGATGTCGAGTCATAAGATAGCTCTTGCGGTGTGAAAAAAATATTTAGTGTAATGTAATAGCGTGAACAAGAGAGACGGTGGTTCCGCCAGACACACGCATACACATACACGCACGCGTCCAGGGATCATTATGATTTCAGATGTCATTGTTTATGTCTTCATTTCGTGACCCTTTCGAACTGCTGCACCCTACCTACCGGCGTTATTGATGTCTGACGCCGGGCCCGCACGTGTGGCTTTTGCCACGTGTGTGCGTGTACGAGCAGCAGCACTAATGGCACACGACGTGTGTGTATATGTGTCTCTCTCTCTCTCTCTCTCTCTCTCTCTCTCTCTCTCTCTCTCTCTCTCTCTCTCTCTCTCTGTGTGTATGTGTGTGAGAATCTACCTTCTGCTGCTTTTATTCATACAATCGCAACCCCGGTGCTAATTATTAACGCGCCCATCCCTTTCTCCTTCTTTAGAATAAGTTCTGAATAAAAGTATACATTCTCTCTTTTACCGGTGACTTAATAGCGCACGAGGTCGTCGCATTTGGCTCGTTTTGCTTAGTCAAAATATACAGAATAATGCGCACGAGTCGCCATTAATGTTCCGAAGGGAGGCGAACGTAGGGCTAGAGGAAAAGCGGAAAATTTGGGAAGAACGGTAGAAACGGTCGCCAGGCCTGTGCCTGCGGTCCCCCCACGGCCGCGAGTGTTTCGTACGGCCGAGAAAGGGAGTTATCGATTTAATTCCCCGGGAAAAGCCATGGGGGAAAGCCGTGCGACGCGAACTTCGTCGTTCGTCCTTTGTTCACGCCACGCTGTGCCGGGAATACTTTTGGAGCGCGATTGTTGAATATTCACGTTATCTTGTATTTTGTATTGTTTATTGAGTCGTTCAATGCGAAAGATGGAAAAATAAATGTGCCTTCTAGCCAAATTTCCTACATAAAGTAAACAATTTTCCCATTTCTCTTAACGCTGTCGCGCTGATTTTATCGTTGTTGCCTCATTTTATCTTTGCAACTTGATCGCTTTAGGCTCGTGTTAATAGTAGTTGCTCCTTCGAAATTCATCTCAAGCGAGATACTTAGATCTGAATTCAGAGTTAGATGAAAGTTTCTCTCAATTGAATCGCTATTACAGATATATGCGTGTGTAAATAATTACTACTTGAAACTCGTCTTCAGTGAGCTGCTCAGATTCAAATTCAGAATTAGATGAGAATTCTTTGGTTGGATCGCGATTACAGATTTAAATGTCACATGTATCACAATCCAACTGAAAAATTTGGATCTAATTGTAAGTCAAAATCTAAGCATCTAACTTGAAACAAATTTCAGGAGGCGACTATCAGTATGAGCCGTAAATGTCACACACACATATTATGATTCGACTGAAAAACTTGTATGTAATTCTGAATAAAAATCTGAGTAATTCATATGAGACAAGTTTCAGGCGACAATCTTATAGTAGTAGGTCTCAGTGCTTGTCTCGTGTGATTTGTCTGGGAGTGTTATTTCGTTGAAATATCGATCTTGTTATCCTGCGTGATTCAACCTTAATTTTCAATGAACACGTGAATATGATATTAGAGGACGCTCGCGAAGAAAATACGGAGAAAGTAGCACGGCGGCTGATGGGTTCCTGCTGTGCCGGAAAATTTTCTATTAAGGCCAGAGGAGACTGTACGGAATATACTCTGTCTGCCATCCGATGACGCAAAACATTCCGCGTATAAGTGATATTCTATTGATCGCGCTGTCTCTCTCTCTCTCTCTCTCTCTCTCTCTCTCTCTCTCTCTCTCTCTCTCTCTCTCT
>NW_022639474.1:8330-44066 GCF_010583005.1 Odontomachus brunneus
TCTCTCTCTCTCTCTCTCTCTCTCTCTCTCTCTCTCTCTCTCTCTCTCTCTCTCTCTCTCGTGCGCGCGACAAGCACGTTGGCAGCGCATTGTCGGTTCTTCGTCGGCGAATCGCTGCAAAATACCCCATTGTTATTGCTCGGCACATGGAAAAAGCGTTCGACGACTGTCGTCGTCGTCGCGAGCGTGACCCGCACCATTGATACGCTGATTTTCCCATTAGCGCGATCTCAAAATCGCGCGCGGATTTGCAACATTATTAATTGCGCGCGCGTTTGCAAATTCATTCGCCGCCTCGTCGACTTTCATCGGCCCCAATCTCTTAGGCCCCAAATTAACACACCAGATGGATTTTCATCAGCCACATGCAAATGGCATTACGCTACGTCTATGCGGGGAATGTTCCAATGTTATCTGCGTTTATGTCCATCGTTTCGTCAAAATTGATGACGCGTACGATGGGGAATCGATACGTGTTTTCCGTGAATGAATGCGAGCGCTTATCGTAGTGTGTACGCGAATATGCGCGTTGCCGCGATGGAAAATGGGCAATTGAAGCGTGTCGCGACGATGTGCCGCTGTCGAAAATTGTGCCACTCTCTGTCCTACGCATCGCGCTCGTAGACAGCCCAGTGGGCGAGCAAATGAGTAATGCGAGTTACACCGAGCTATACAGGATGCCCCAAAAATGGCGAGCAGCGACATCCTGTCCTTGGGCGTAATTTGCAGTTTTCTATCTCCGACAATTGAACCGCAAATGTTAACGCGTTAATTTAGTAATATTCGATATTATTTTTGACAGGTTCATCTTCAAATGAGATTACATAGCGTGAAACCGCGATAACTTATTTGGAAGAATATATCCTACATGATTAAAGAAAGATCTATTCTTACTACTTAAAAGTAATTTTCATCAATAAAATGCACAAAATATTGGATCGAGAGTATGACGTTTTTAAATGTCGGGAGAAGATATATATTATTGTTATCGAAATAATCATATTATCTCTTATAAGGCTGTTATAATATTCTAATAAAATTAAAACATTGTTGAAATTCAGGATCTCAAAATTCTTCTAACAAATTATTATAATTATTTAATATGTTGTTGATCATATATGAAACAATGATTGTTAATTTGACTATATTAGTTTTAAGAGGATACTAATTTTTTCTATATATTAAGGAAAAAGTACCAATGCCCGAACATGCGCATAGACATTCTTATAATTTTGGTTTTCAAATACAAATATTCAAATTTTCAACATGAAATATATATTCAATATATATTGAATGTATACATCTATTTTATGTTGAAAACTTAAATATTCGTATTTAAAGATCAAAGAGCAATAAGAATGTCCAGGTTTAGGTACTCGTCTGGGAATTGATGCTTTTCTCTGCAACTTTCCCTGAAGAAGCATCCATTCTAAAATTCCTGTTATTCTCTCTCAACACACCCTGTGTACCTACGCGTATGTAAACTCGGAAAATATACCCACGAGAAACATTGAGAGAGAGAGAGAGAGAGAGAGAGAGAGAGAGAGAGAGAGAGAGAGAGAGAGAGAGAGAGACGCGCTCATTGAGATGCGTCTCGCGTGCGTTTCTCCGGCGGAGGACCGGAAGCTGGCTCGTCATACGTGCATCGTCACGCGTATCCGGTGCCCCGGAGTTAGCTTATCGTGGCTGGCAATTCTAGGAAAGAAGCCCGTGGTGACCTCCACGCGATACACCAGTTCGGTCCACACGTAATTGATGCTAATGTGTCCGTTAACTTGTAAACGATAGACTCGTCATCGCGTTACGCCGCAATCCTGACACGTTAGAGAAAAAATATTCTCTGTGCTTGCCTAATATGATTATAACATATAATATTATCACACGCATGTGCGTGCATACGCACGAGTCGTTATAGGCTGTGGTTTGATAAAAAAGAAAGGCACGATTACGTTGCGGTCGACACAAGTGCACTACTGTCAGCGGTTATCAGCCGTGAGACACGACAGTTTATACCGCCGTTGTAACGAGATCTAGTTAACCGTTAAATGACGGCAATGCTCGTTAAAAATATCACCGCGTCATATCGCGGCTCGCAGATAACGGTTATGTTTTCTCTTCGTAGCTGTATACAACTGGCGAGGGGACACACGCTATGGACTACCCCTGGAAATCGGAGAAACCGTGCAGATTCTGGAGGAGTGCGCGGGTATGAAATCTGATACGATATTATCTCTCGCGCGCGATCTATGCACTCGCATCGATCGCACGCGTGAGGCTCCGACATGATCAGGTCTAAGGGAGAATTCATACTTTGACAAAAAATTAGAAAATAGAAAGGTAGAAACCAATCAGAACTCGCGCTAGTAAGAAAGTAGAAACTGTCGACTACCACCTGATCATCGACGTGTGAGGTGATGATGAGGTCATGATTGATTTCTGCTTTTCTGTTTCCTGCTTTTCTGGGGAGGTGTGAATTCTCCTTAATGCCAAGCGAAATGATGAAGTCATCAGGAAGCGTGACAATATCGCAATTACGTATTCTTGTATCGCGCGGAATGATGCAGATGTAAATTATGAATAGATCTCTTTTTTTTTTCGAGAAAAGACTGGAGAAGCGTTAGAGAATTCTACGAGTAAATAATTACTCGTAATTGTTCTGGCGCACGTCGAGCGATTATTATTTAACATTAACGTTATTATATTGCTCGAGTACAATGGTTATAATTGGGCGAACTGCATGTTTACATTATTCTCTCTTGGCGCTTAAAATATCAATCTCTCCAAGCCCAACACGTTGAATGCGCTCGTAGAAATGCAACACGGCGAAATTTCCGACTATTCCTCAGGCTGGTACAGAGGCTTCTCAACGAAGAATCGTGCGGTAAAAGGGATCTTTCCCAGTTCCTATGTGCATCTGAAACCTTGCAAGATCGACAATGAGGGCCTCTTCGAGTCGGTCATACCGCTGGAGGACCCAGTGGTCCGCGAAGTTACCCTGGTGCTGCGCGAGTGGGGCAGCATTTGGAAGAGGCTATACGTGGTGAGTTTATATTTCATCCAGTGCTTCATTTCTCTCTGCCAATCTCTCTACCAGCAATTCTGGCTTTGTGCTTCGAATGGAGAGACGATATTTCGGCGATATTAAAACTGCGATCGATGACGAGAAAATTGCGAAACTTTCATTCGCGCTTCGTGTCCTCCCATTTTCCCTTTCTCTCCGCTTGTTCTATTAAATCTAAATTTACGTATCTAGATAAAAGAGAAGACTGATCTCCCCAGAGCGTGTAATAAACATTTCTATCCTCTGTATTCGGGGCTGTACACAAAACTTTTTTAATGACTCAAAATGTGGTCCCCTGGCTTTGACCCTGTCGCAGGAGCGCGAGGAATACAAATTCAACGCGTTGCGCAAAGTGATGCGGGAGTTGCTGGAATGGCGGCGACTGCTTTTGGCCGGCACCCTCACCACCGATAAGACGCGGGAGCTGAAGCTGCGAGTAATCAATAAGGTGGACTGGGGAAATCGGTGAGTTGAACAAAAAAAAAAGAAAGAAGGAAAAAGCGTGAAACACAACCCTTTATGCTAAATTTGCGGCACGCGCCGCGGAGGCGAGGTCGGAAATTATCTCGCTCTTCCGCGTCATTGTGTCCTTTCATTGAGGAGATTTATCGGCTACGTGAGCTTCCTTAATCACGCGTTGATTCGTTCTATTCACGACGCGAACGTGTTCATTTCTATCTGATCCCAGAAAGAGAGAAACAGAAAGGAACAGGGAAAAGGAGGGAGAGACGGAGAAAGAGGTTCGACTTGTCGTTTCCAATAGCCCCGAAATACAGAAATTACCGAGTAAAAACTTCAGCCGGTTAGCTATCTTCTCGCACAAAGTGCTTTGCGTTCAGTTGGAGGAGAAGGATTCCTCTACATAGGATTGCTTCAGCTGCAACTGGGGAAAGAAACTTCGGAATTGTTTTCCCTCTCGCGTGACTACGTACTAATTAAGCTCGCTCGCTTGCGCGCGCCCGCCAAGTACAATTATCGCACAGACGAAACAAATGACAGACTATGCGGTTGGAAAGAATTTCATTTATTTTTGTTCACTCATTAATCGCTATAACGACGTTGCACATATTGGCAGTCTTCTTCTCGTGATTAAACGCGAATCGTGAGAAGTGTTTCGCACCTCCTAAATCGATAAGAATACTCTTATACGTTAACGTATTCCTTGTTCTCATATCCTACAATATAGAAGGCACATTGCGAACAACTATAAACTATTATTGATCTCTCTCATTCTCTCGTGTTTTTTCTCTCATACACACTCTCTTTCTCTCTCTCGTCCACTCACTCGCTCGCTCGTCCTAACATCTTACCTTAAGGGATATCACTCGGAGCGCGACTATCGGTAGTGTATAAATCTAACAAGTTGCGGATATCGTAAGGGAGAAGGATCGTAGTGTTATATTATTGACGTTACATAGTTGCTGTCGGCAACGCTTACATCGTCCTTGCACATAAGAGGTCGCGGCTAACATATCTGAGCGTGGGGCTAAAGTTTCTATTGTTTCCCTCAACAGGAAGTGGAATTACCGTGACGTGACAATTAATCGCGCGAAGTTTACACGAGATGCAAACCCATTCGCGGCCAGGCGATTTCATTCGCTCTCGCCAGCGAATCCAAGCGATCTCTATTAAGTTTAACGAAGTACTCCATCGTATCGTTAGGAATATATGTGCGGTACGTCGTGAACGTTATCTCGACTCGATTTCTGGAAGACGGGAAAAGAACGGGGAAATCTCCCGAAGGGATCTGTGAAAAAGAGAACACAAGAAGTTTAAACGCGGAATATCGAGTACGACCGACAATGCGGTCGCTCACGTAAATGTCGTGCGGTCCCCTTTTGTCAGTCTAATTTCTATTATACCGCTTCCTCTCTCTCTCTCTCTCTCTCTGTCTCTCTCAACTACGTCCGTTTCACCAGTCGCGTGGAAATACCTCTAAAATAAAAGAAAAAAAATAATGAAAATGGAATGGACGAACGTTCTTTCCTTCTGCTCTGCTAGATTAGCTGACATATTATTTCGTCTATTAGATTATTAGACACAGCACGTCGGACGTACGATGTGAAGTAACGCGTAGTGCTTTTGCATACATAGAGCTTAATCGATCGCACGACGGTGGAATCTCCGAGATTCGCGAGATTCGTGCGTACATTCGCTCGGACGCTGACTTCAAACAGCCCGCTCTCTTCTGCGCGGAGGTATCACCTTCCGCGCGAAGAACAGCTTGTATTCGCGCCTGCACTGAATATTACATATCGTCGGACTCGCGATCGCCGTGTGTAACACATCTACATTATTATCCGTAACAATTACTTAAAGAACGAGAATTCGTTGTCGTGTGGGATCTCCCACATTTGTTTGTTCTGTCTGCGCGTGGAAATCTACGCGATCGTGACGAGATCGTGGGACGTGAGAACCGTTCGCTCTCGACGCGATACGTCGATACACATTTCACGGGGACTGATAGGATGATATTCTGCTACAGACGTTCGCTTCGTGTAAATTATTGTTGCACTTCCTTACACACTTAACATAAGCGATCTACGGAGCATCTGTTACGTATCGCGCGTGAGCATGTTGTTGCTACTGTTTCGGTGCTTGCTGCTTCGTTTTCTGCTTCTTCTCCTTGAAGTCTACAGTCACGCAAAAGGGAATGCGTTTGTAATGCGAAGAAGGAGTCAAGGAACACCGTGATATATTATAATAGGCGTCTCTCTCTCTCTCTCTCTCTCTCTCTCTCTCTCTCTCTCTCTCTCACGTGCAGTGGTCCGTCTCGTTAAACAATTGCGAAGACCATCGACGTTGTTGCCATCCAAGAGATTAACATATGCTGATGAAATAAGAAACCGCTCGTCGAAGCGATTCTCGCAACGAAACGAATGCGATTTTATGGTATCGGAACTTGTTGCGACCGAATGCATACGTGAATACACGTTCCTACTACCAACCCGAGAGCATCGACGTGTTATTGTCTACATTATATACTTGATAATCTAACGTCAGTTCGTGCCGCGGTCGTGTAAAGTACCAGCGCATCGCTTTCAGCCGAGTTTGGCGAATGGACGGGTGACGTGTCGAAATCTAACGCCCCTTCTAATAGTAGCAGTTTGCCAGTTCGCGTCGTTCGAGTGGAAATATGTCAGGGCAACAAAAAAAAATGAATAATGCGATAGAAATCTCGTCAGAATGGGAATTGGCAAAAAATAATGCTGTCTCGAGCGAGTTGCGCGCTCCAGCTCGCGGGTTTTGCGGCGAATGAAAATCTCGTAGCAAACGTTGGTCGGGGAGTAGCCTTATAGCGCGCGAGAAGGTGGCGAAGCTCGGCGTCGGTGTTCGCGCTGTTCTTACGTGTGCAGGCTCGAATTTTACGAGCGCGTGATGCTAACAACAGCGTCACCAAGTGAAATGTCGTAAACGAGACATTTCGAACGAAAATCTCAACGGACTGGAAAGTCGGTGAGGTGATACGCGCCGGTACGTGTAATATTTGACATCCACGTCGGAGTGCGCGCGACGTCGGATGAAATGTCGCACAAGAATACGCGGTGCGAGAAGCACGGAAAATGATCTACGTGGTAATTCCGTCGAGCGGAAATACGGTTAAATGGTGGGAGAGGGGCGAAGATCGGCACGAGCTCCCAAGATTCTGGGGATTTTCTGTTCAGCGTGCGCGTTTCGCGAACACGAATGGTGTTTGGCCGACTCGATCTTTCATCATATGAACGTGGAAGATCGGCTTGTGAGTTTTACAAACGTTTAGTAATGAGCATCGAAGTGAAATTTTCACTCGCGTATGGTGAAGATTCGAAGAATCTCCTAGTGCCGGCTCAAGCTTACGTTTTACGAGCGGCGCGCGAATATCGGGACACGAATCCCGATGGACAGTGTAGTGGCTGGAGGAGACTGTCGCTGACCTGATAGTATATGTTTGCTATATAAGCGTTATATGTTTTACGAGCGCGCGCCCGGTAAGATATCCGACGTACGCGGCACGAACAGCTCTTTATTGGCACCGAGACGGCGTCGCGGGACCGCCCTCGGTATTATCACAATACGAACAAATAGAAATAGGGGTGGGGCTGGGAGAGTAGGGGAATCGAGTCAAGACGAATCGGGTGCCTCCTCGCGTTTAGATCTCCGTGTCCTTGGCGTATTTCTCGATCTCCGGATACATCGGCGACATCTCCAGAGTGCTGGGCGCCGACGGCACTGACGTCGGCGACGCACCGCTGCCACTGCCGAACTGCAGACGGCGGCACAGCTCTTCCAGCAGTTCGTTGAACATCATGATGTTCATGTTCTGGCCCAGTAAATGAAGTAGCAAAAAGTCGCCGACCTGGAAATTGGACATTTCTCGTGACATTTCAGAATGAGTCTCCCGGTCGAATTCCTCGCGTCGCAATGCAAAAGTATGATACACGCAAGAGGGCGTTTACATCCGCCGAGAAATCCCTCACCTGAGTCTTTCGGATGAGCGCGCTCACTGTAGCCGGTGTGCCGAACTTGAAGCGCTTCTTAAGGATCGTCTCGCGCGTGCTGGGTAACAACACCACAGCCATGCTGTAGAGTAGAGCTATGCCGGATATAACAGCCAGTATGATAAACCAGAACCACAGGAAAATGTAGATCTTCTCGTTGAGAATGTTGAGCGCGAGTACGCAGAGTGCGTCTAACTTCTGTATGGTACCGGAAGAACCGTATTTGTGGAAGGTACACTTGGTCACGCGTGGGAAGATCTCCACCATTGGGTCAGTGCGCTGCTCCTGGTTCATATTACTGAACTTTATCACGTCCGTGCCGTACGTTAGGAAAGCGCCGCCCAAGAAAGTGTCCACGAAGAATATGTTACCGACCTGAAACAATGATGTCATATATTTAAACTCCCAATCTTTAACATACGGATTACAGCGGACTACGAAGTTACGAAGAGACTCTCCCGATAGAATCGTGTTCCGATAAAATGGGAATAAAACTCCTACATGAGGTCCACGGCTGGATCGAAAATTTGACAAAAGTTCAATTACGAAAACATCACTCACAACATTGACGAAGTTGAGGGCCTCGCAGAAGAAGTAACCGGCGGCGTAGCTGTTGTGCAGATGCAGAGTCTCGATGATGTACTGGACTAGTCGGTCAGTCTTGGCCTGCCTCTCCGGCTTACTGTCGACCATGGCGCCTCTTACACCCTCGGATATCATCCTGATCTTGCCCTCTTCCCACTGTTTCCACATCCAATGCGGCACGTAAAAGAGTACGCCTTGGAAGAACAGCATGAACGGCACCCACTGATAGTACGAGTGGTATCTCTTCTCACCGTCATATTCGCCACCGAGTCCCGGGTGGGCCACGTGGGTGCCCACCGGTTTCGCGTTGTTCTCCGGCAACGTGAATGTGTACATGATCCAGCAATACGTGTTGATCACATGGGGGTTGATGTTAGTGTCGAGCAAGCAATTGATAGGATCGCCTGCGAAAGTGAACGTCGATTAAGTCATTTGATTGTATTCCAACTCGTGTTTTATGACTTGAGGAAAATGCTACTTGAAAATATTATTCGCGGAATATAAAGTTTATTTCCGTGAAATTGATCTCGCAAGTAATTTTTCCAGTATTCTTTTCTCCGTGCAGAATAGTTGAGGCTTTGTCACAGCGGACGATTCGAAGCAGGTTACGCAAAGAATGAGATTCTGTATGTACACAGGATAGCTCGCAAATCATCTAATTTTGTGTGTGAAAGCTATTAGTATTAATACTGGAGATGGAATCGAGAGATCGTTAAAAGCATGACGATTTAACGACTGCAGCGCGAATTCAGATATGATCGATATAACTTGCAGCTTACCCGCGGTAGACGTAACCATTAGAAGAGATAAACGGTGATTCTACGAAGCATCTCGTGCACCTTTCTTACACGAACATTGTTAACGGAGTAATCCCGTGGGATTACCGTCGTATAGCTTGTGTTAATTCCCGAGGCGATTAGCGAACGTAGGAGGCACGTTATCATGCTCGACGAAAATAACTCTTTTTACATGAGACGATGTCGTGGTGCTCATGAACGAGCTGCTTCGCGGATGCTGCGCCAGTTGTCACTCGAGCTCGAGTATTGAGTATCACCCTTTCGCAGTGTCTCGCGAGACTGATCTTCATTTTTGCAGATGTTGACGCGAGACGTTAATTCGCGATACGTTACATCACATTCCTACAAATTTCTGCTCTACCTTTGCTCCTTTAGGAGTCATCCTCTACTTTCTGTGATTATCTTTTAGAAAAAGAGAATGCTACTTTATAAGAAAATTCGTGTAAGTGTACGCCGTCATTTTGTGGCAAGATTTTGTGGAAGATGTAAGAAACGAAATGAGCGTACAAGATATCGTTTGACAGGATGAACAGATGTGGCATATACGGTTTCCAAACGAGGTTTTTCCAAACAAGCCGCAAATGCACGTCGTACATCTAGGGGCTCACGTGCATCCCAGATGTTTCACATCGTACCGGTTAATGCGCATTACGCATTACGTTATACGAGTGTTGACGAGAGCAAATACGATATATTATATTGAAGTTATAATTGACTCACTCGGTGAGTTATTTTGGTAAATAAGTCTCGTGCTATTAAAATCTCTCTGAAGAACTTCCAATTTCTCTCCTCTCCAAATTTTTCCGAAAATTTAACGTTTAATTGTATCATTCATTTTTCCATTCATTTAATTAATTCATTTCTTACACGAACATTGTACCGGAGTAACATTAATTAATTTACAAAATTACAAAAGTAATGCATGGCCTGTCGCGTCCCGGTAACATTAATTAATTTATAAAAGTAATGCATGGCCTGTCGCGATATTGTTGAAGATGCACTCGCCAAATCAAAACGCGCAAAACAATCTTGACTCGACGACGATTATAAAAACAAACACACTTACCGCTCTGCAGTTATAAAAGATGTATTATTACACAACTACACTGCCTGCATAATCGAAGATACATCAATCATATCGCGCTAGAGCGACCTGGATTTGCCGATAGTCGTAATGAGGAGTGAATTTACGACGTCGAGCGGTTTGTTATGAATGCAAGGTGCGAACGTGGTCTCTTCTAATCAGCTGCCGACATTAAAGCTAATCGTGTCGCGCGCGCTACGGCGATAAAAGAACGCCGTAGTCGACAGGATTCGTGTCGGTTAGACCTCCAACTATATAATCGTGCATACGCCCCCAAGAAACACACACAGCACAGTCTTCTCCGTACAAATCCCTAATCACGACCGGCTGCGCCCTGTACTGTGAATACGACGCAGTTGATCTTTAACCCATGTAATACCCACGCGCCCGGTAGATTAAATGATATACATTGTCGCGGCTATTTTTAACGCCTCTCTTACACGCCTTTGAGATGTCTCCTCATCTTCCCGTTCCTCGTAAACGAGTTTTACGCTCTTCTATACATAAACTTTGAAAATTTTCATTCTACTTACACTGAGAGAAAAAATCTTTAATATTTGTTATTATAAAATCATATAAAGAAATAATTACTATTATATAATAAATATGGTGGAAAATTGTTTTTTTTTTAAATAAATTTTACTACAATGTTAGTGACAATTTTATATACATGTTACTACTATCATTATTTTTGTGTGTTAGGACGACCAAAAATATAGCTGAGGTCAAATATAACTATGATCCTAGTTAGATCAACTATTTTATTTTTAACACCTTGACCGTTACCTTTCGTTTTTCATATTTTTGTGATTATATCGCGAAGCGCGTTTCTCAGTTATTCGCAATTTCTTTCCACCTGTCGATCATCCTTCATTAGTTGCATTATCTTTTCTTTCTTTTTTTTTACTAACAAACACATTGAGAATAAAATGTTTGATATTCGTGACTATATAATCACATATACTATAAATTATATAATATGGTCGAGAGAACCGTTTTATTAAATTCTACTACAATATGTTAGTAACTGATAATAACTGTATATGCGTGTTACCATCACTATTTTCGTGTTGGAGCAACTAAAAAATGGTTTAGGGCTAAAAATAACTGCAATTTTAGTTAGACAAATCATTTTTTTTCTCAGTGTTGTTAATCATTAGGAGCGGCTGCTTTTTTAATTTCCTATTTGCCGCTCTAACGATATCTATCGGTATATGCTGACACAAGAGCGATTACATTTGCCCCCGAGCACCACTCTCAAGAGTGTCCTCGACGGTAAAGCTCAGAAGTGATTGCTCGACTAGAGAGAGAAAGAGATTTTCTCAATCATATTCTTAGAAGACTTTCACTCTCGAGAGTGAGACTCTTGCTAACGAGTAAGAGAAGCAGCGACGCGACTGCGGCAGAAATTGAACAAGAGGTCTTACCTATTAAGTTATTGGCGGTTACAATGATGCAACAAGCGAAAAGAATGGCCGACGTGACTCTGTAGTGCGCCCTGAAGGCCATGTTGTCGATGACCGCCTTGTCGATGAGGTATCGTACCTTGATGAATCCGGCGACCGCCGAGACCATGCCAAACACGGCCATTTTTGTTTAATCTGCAAGCAATCACGTGAAGCAAGGTTACAAAGAAATATCCACACAGTTCATCGCTTATCATTCGAAAAGTATCGACGAAAAGTCGCTTTCGTATCGTCACAAGAAATATCGGTTTTCCAGCATGTGCGCGCGGTAGTGACTGCGGTTCTAGGGAGATGTAAGTGATTTTGAAGACACATTATGCGCGTCTTTCAGATAAGACGATGATTAGATCGCTCGTCAAAGAAGCCACGGATGATAAGAGGGACTGTCTTCTCTTGACGCACCATCAGATTGCGTTGCCGCGTGCCTAATGAACCGCTCTCGCACCTGGCCGATCGTGATTAGGCGCGCGTTTCTCATTGATTCAACTGCCGGCGAGGGAGGCATTAGCATTCTTATCGTATAAGTCAGTAATTTATAATGACTCAGTCGCGCGAGCGTTGCCTAGGAGAGATCACGAGGCTGCGCCGAGTTTCTCGTCCAATAACATAAACGCGCGGTATCTAGATTAGCTCGTGATTAATACGGCCACAGACTCCGGTAGTAAACAACAGCTCTGTGCCGCTCTATGCCGGACTATATTCTGCTAGAGAGTAGCCGATCATCAATCTTATCCGCGATCGTGCCGGCCCTTCTGGCGACGGTCCTTGATCAAGCGTCGCTTGGAAATTAATTGAATCTCGCGCGCGCGAAAGAGAAAGAGAGAGAGCGCTTGACAAAGAAGTAGATTTATGTTGAATATAACGAATTAGGATAATAATAATAATCAAGAGAAAATAAATTACCCGATTAGAAATTTATCCTATAGTCCTGATTAGGTTGATTCCAATTACTTATTTGTATTATATAATCAATTATCTTGTTTATAAAAGTAATATTGTTCTTAATTAATCACATTACGCACCGTGACAATCAGAATTATCTTTATTATTAATAAGATTTATTGATAATTAGAAGGACTTTATTAGTATTCGATAACTTCTCCTTGCAGAAATTAGATAATTGGATAGGAGGCAACATAATCAGGAGCATAGGATCAATTTCTAATCGGCTAGTTGAGGCACAAATACCAGTGTCTGAACATATATCTAATTTTGAACATTTTTATTATTTTGGTCATTTTTTAAATAGGAATATTTAAATTTTCAACGTAAAATATATATACATATATATTCTAGAAAGAGAGAGAGAGAAAAAGAAGAGAGCCGTTCTCTTTTTTTTCTATCGCATGAGATTGTAATTTGATAATTTTCATTCATCCGTTTCTTTAATTAACGGGATGATAATCCTGTTTTAATTTTGGTATCCCGATAAAATTTTGTTATTGAAAGAAAATAAGAGAAAAAATTTTTTTATAAGAGAAGAAAAAGCTTAACAGAAACTTTCAGTTTGTTTAATTATTGAAATGAGAAAAATATTTTATTTTGAATATGACAGTCGAGAAGAACGAGAACATGTAAATATATATATCCTTTGCTGAAAGTTCAAATATTTCTGTTTAAAAACCAAAACGAGAAAAAGGACAGAGTTAGTTAATGGATGTCTAGATTCTTTTACTTTAAACAGTTTTTGTCTTAAAAGGGTGATGTGTTCTCTGAATAAATTAACAAATAAATAAATTAATAAAATTTAGAATTTGCGGACTAGATAATTCTATTCTGAGATATTACTGCTTCTTGATCATAATTAAGGAAAATTCCAGCTCCAAGATAAGACCTGGAAGTCTAAGATTAGAATTTAACAGAATAGAGTAGAGAGAGGGTCACAGATTAATGCGACTTCCGACTTTGTGCTTTCCGAAACAGACGCTCTAATTTCGAATACAAACGAATATCCCCACTTTGCTCTCCTATTCTTATACGGATCCTTTAAGGCTTCCGCCTTGACGAACAAAAGCGAGAGTAAGCATTCCTACGCTGCGCCTTATTCGGTGAAATTATCGCGTGAGTGACGAGTCGCCGAGGAACTCGTACTGTTCCGCGGCCCTTTCGAGTCTCTCGGAGCCCTCCGAACCCTGGAAGGGTTCCGTCGGCCCGATTCACGAATGCTAACGTAACGTTGCCGGAAACGGCAGATGTATACCAGGATCGATATGGGGAGAAGAGTCGTTCTAAGCGCGCACCACGACCCGTAGATTGTTCTCGTCGGGAAACAAAGCCGACGACCGGAATGCCCAGGTTCCCCTCACGTTTTGTCGTAGTCGTCGTCGTCGTCGAGTTTCCGCAGAACGACGCGCACTCGTTCCCACTCGAGACATACTACCCAACGCGTGCACACATTTTGCAGAAGTTATAACGATAACGGAGGCTCACTGACTCTCGCACGCGATCTTTACAGAGCCTTGTGCTAAAGTTTTTTCTAGAGAGAGAAAGAAAGAGAAAAGAAAAAAGAAATGCGTCAATTCGTTGGAATTGTTGTTTCACGTTGCTTCCATGTCTCGGGATATATCGTGGCTTTGCGGCTGCGTCCCACGTTGTTTTCAGAGTAATCGCGCGTGGAAGTAATTAAAACACGCAAGATGGGGCCGGGCCTTGCCCGACTTGCGTTGATACGCACACATCTGGAGAGTTGCCCCGTCATCCTGCGGTTACGGAAAGGGATATTCGCGTTAACGTGTGACGCAATGCCACTCAAATGGCATAATCATATAAAAAATAGACTCAACAGACGCGTAATGTCGCAAGACTGAAGTCTCGTCGGAGACAGTCGCTTCCCATGCTGGTCTTGCTTTGCGAGAGGAAGCTCGAGTTTTCGCGAGTGATTCTGTCGGAGCGCGAATATTCTTCCCCGGTGTAAGATTCAAGGGCGAATTACGGTGGATAAGCTCGTATCCCGCTGGCCGGCCGCTCGTCGTCTGAATTTTATTACTTAATTAATTGAAAGCAGGCGGGACGCGTGCCGCTGCGAGAGGTCGAGCTGCACGAGGACGAGGGTTCACCGGAGAATCGCGTGCGTCGTTCTCTGCTATATAGAACACTCGACAATTAGTGATGCGACAAAAAGTACCGATGCGGATAAGAAAGGAATTTGTTCTGTAACGTGCTTTCTTCCGTCGCACGTGGAATCGTAATTTTTTGATAAGACGGAGGAAAGCTTCGTGTCAACAGAAGCCCCTCGTTACTTTCATTATTGAGAAATAAGAGGAATGTTCCACTTGAAATCACACAGTTAGTGGAGCAGAACCGAGAAAAAAGTCGTGGGTTACTGAATGTTGATTCTCGGCTTAAAGCGACGAGTGTCGTAATGAGAAGAGCTGTGATGCAATTTTACGTCTAGAGCGATACGCCAAGCGATAGCACCATGTGTGTGAAGTATTCAGGTTTTCCGGATGGAGATATATTCGCCATTCTTTGTGTCTCTCCAGCTCCTATAAAGCGGAAGGTGACAAAAATGTCAATACACGGGAAAATCCTATTTCTCTGCGAAATACACGCCTTAGGGACATTTCCAATACGTGAAAGATGCGGATAATAATTTCGAAGCGACACTCGCGAGCCTTGGCACAAAATACACGATCGTTAAATTTCTTATTTGTAACATACATCGTATAATATGTATAAATTTATTATTTCCTATATAACAGAAATGTATTATTTCCTATATAACAGAAATGTATTATTTCCTATATAACAGAAATATTTGAATGGCCTATAAGGAGCCAAGCACGGATGTCTTAGTGCCATTAAATATTAATACTGCTTTAATAATATTAATATGATAGTGGGAGGATAATATGTCCAGCATGTCAAACGTATCCAAATTTTCTTGATCATCGTACGCGGCGAATCAACCTTCCACACTTAGACCAATCCTTAAGTCAAACTTATATATATATATATATATATATATATATATATATATATATTTATATTTATATTTATATTTATATTCCCAAAGCCCCCATTAAACCGATAATTCAAATAGATTCATTTTATATGTTGCGAAAAAACTGTCTCCGCCAGGACACAGTCCTGGTTTTAGTCCTGGTGTGGAAGGTTGATTCGCCGCGTACGATCGAGAAAATTTCGATACGTGCGTTTGACATGCTGGACATATTATCCTACCACTATCATATTGATATTATTAAAGCAGTATTAATATCTAATGGCACTAAGACATACGTGCTTGGCTCCTTATAGGTCATTCAAATATTTCTATTATTCAAAAGAGCTTTCTATAATTTCGGTTTATCTTATTTCCTCTATGTTTTCTGTAAGAAAGAATCTGGAGTTAGGATTCTGTAAGAATCCTAACGATATCATTTATTTCGATAGAATACGTCTTTCTGGACCGTTTTCTCCCAAATGGTGTTGGCGCATCATCTTGATATTTATATATCTTTAATCTACTTGTATATAGCTACAATATTATAAAAAATAGTTTAAGATTTTGATTGCCGCAAAATGGGGCTAAACTCGGCCACACTCATTATTTGTGGGATATAAAGTTCACTTCTGTGAAGTAAAGTTCATCCCTGCGAAATGAAGCTTATTTCTGTGAATAAACTTTATATTCCGCAAAAATATTTTAAGTATTTTTTTTCTCAGTATATGTGTAAAATGATCTCTCTCGAGATCTCTTCTTAGCGTGCGTGTACGCTTGCACATCACAAAGCATTCCGTGATTACAAGCCACGATGCAAAAGCAAGATCTCGTGATTCCGCTCGCAAAGGTCCTGTAACTTCGCGCACACGTGTGTACGTAGAACGTGTGAAATTTCAAGCCGTCAGCGGATCCGCGGATCTGCACTCGCTCGCTTGCTCGCTCACGAGAATTGATTCCGAATCCGCGAATCCCATATATCATTTTTCGTTTTTACCCGCGTATTTTGTCCACTCTTCTTTTTACGTGTATCCCAGAGAAATAACAATTGATTGCATAAAATCCAACTAACAAATGAGAAATCCAAATAACAAACGAGAGAGAGAGAGAGAGAAACGTGCACACACATTTTTACGTCTTTCTCGTCGTGATGTCCTGCAGGCTGGGAGCAGCAATATTTCAAAATAAGCAGACATTTAATTATCGCGCGCCATCGTCTTCAATGACAAATGTCCCGTTACGTCATCTTTGCACGGTACTGTCACGTTGAGACGTACATTGCGGCGTTTGCTGTGTGGATTGTAGAAGAAAATGGGGGCATGCATTATGAACATTCCCTTCTCTCGGAGGCAGATTATTCGAATTTTCGAATGCCTTCATCATTCCTTCACCGTGCATCTCGAGACGCGCTCGTGGCGAAGGAGCAGGGCGAGTTAAACCAGTTGGCTGCCGGTTCCTCGGATGGGCCAGGGTGGGGTGCAACTACGTGAGTGAACGATGACGATGACGGCGACCACGACTTGACGAAAGAAAGAGAAAGAGAGAGAGAGAGAGAGGCCGATACCCTTTCGCACATGCTTTTGCCTTGATTAATTATATCTCTCGATGCGCGACGCGCTTAATGGAAGCGATAATATTCGTCGGAGAACCTCCGTAACTTTTCGTTACCGATTCGATTATTTTTATTCGCGTCTTTATCTTCAATACGATTATCACTTAGTGTGATTCATATGGGACACTTAGCCGTTGAAGAAAGCGCGAAGCGCGGGAGTGCTGCGCGGACTGTTGCTTCGGAGCGAACGCACTTATACGAAGCTCTGTGAATCCGCGAGACGGTGGTTCCCGAAGGTGGCTTTCTTCTCACGACCGCGCCGCGGCTCGATCTCGTACGAATTGTCCGTATCAGGTTACGGATGCAGAAAACAGGTTTGGGATCGCGCGATCGCGAGGCTGCGAGGCCGCCGCCGCCGCCGCCGCCGCCACCGCCGCACAGTGCCGGTTCGATAAAGAGCTGAGAGTTGCTAATACACGATCGGGAAAAATAGAGGCTCGACCGACGCTCTTTGTCCGCTACGGGCCTGAGATACGGCCGCGAGTCAGATTATATCGCTCACTGCATTTTTACCGTATCGTTCCTTCAAAGGAAACAAAGATGCTCTCATCTTCCGGAGAGCTACGTAGCGTATTTCTATACGCGATATCACAGGGACCAGTTATCGTGACGTTAGAGTAAATCATTCTGAGATAATCTGAAGTGAGGAGAAATATGGCCAGTGAGAGTCCAGTCGCGGCTGTTAGTGCGAATAATTGTTTTCTTAATCACGGAAGGTTACAATGATTGAATGTGTGATAACGCGTGCGCCGCATTTTCCTCCATTATATTCATCACTGGCCATATTTGTTCTTACCTTAGATTGTATATATACGGAGCCTGTTTCTATAAGCACTTATTCGTAATTTTTTTATCGATAAAAGTTTGATTCACTTTCTGAATTATATTCAGAGACAATTTTATCGGTAAGAGTTCACAGAATATTCTGAAACAGTCGCCAATTATATAAGTCGGAATTTGGTGAAATATATTCTGAAGTAAAATATCTTTATTTATGTCCTTAAAGTATCATCAGTTTCTCTCAAAGAAAAATATCTAAAAAAGATAAAAAATATTCGGCGAGAGAGGAGGATAACTAATAACATGTTTACCTAAAATTCAAATTCCTTCATTTAAATAGAATAAACAGTATTTTATGGCAGCATTGTTTGAAAAAATACTTGTTATATATCTTGTTTGAAAAATATTTTATATTAATATATAAAAAAGCGAATATGTTATTAGTACCTAGCGCGAATAAATAGTTTTATTTTTCAAGTATGTTTTTTCTCAGTGTGTAATAATGGATGCTGGTGTGTCGGAAAGAGACTACATAACGAACGAGTGATCGAACAACGAGATGTACTTTTTTTTTTTAGAGAGAGAGAGAAACAGGGAATCTGCCCCGCCGGTTCGAATGCGTCGAGCGTGACACACGAAGCGAAATTCTGTAGATTCGACGGTTAACAGGTAACGCGCGAGATTTACGCTACTGGTCGCTACGTGACGTAGAAACTGGGGCGATTCTAGGTCGAAACCGGCGATTGTGGTCGTAACGAGATTTACGTATGTACAGACTAATAAAGGTCGCTAATGCGAACGTGCGCCGAGCGAACGTGCGTAATCGGCACGTGATTTATGTACTCGTGCGTTATTGCCGATACGGGGATCATTCGCGCCATCAAAATACCACACCAGCTTCGCTATACACATCGTTCTGGAATTCAGATATCGCGTGATTCACGGCTAACTAAATTAGTTCAATATTGCGTTATCGTAATAGGACGCGAAAGTGACGTTCCGGCTTCCTGTTTGAACGCGATACATTGGTGTATTTCGGTCTGGGAAACCGAAATCATCGAAAGAAATCAACACGATGAGTTAACGGACTAAAACGGATATCTAATAATGTTTGTTTAACTACTTACTTTCAAATGTATTAGTTAATATATTTTTTATTTGTCGATTTATTATCAATTAATTTATCAATTAATATATATTTTAAAATATATCGAATCGCGCATGTGCGCGCGTTCTAATAAAACGTGCAAAAAGAAAGGCGAATAAAAGCGAACAAAAAGAAAAGGCTGAGAATTTTAGGAAAATCATATAGTGAGAAGCTGCTGTAAATTTACGGCAAAGAGATGTTTAACTCTCCATTGTCTTTGTACGAGGCGAATGCTCAGTTGAAATTTTATTTTCTAATTATATAAAGGCGGTTTATAATAGTTGACTTTGAAGCTTTCTGACTTTTCGTTTACAACCTGTTAAATTATATTTATATATTCGTTTTTTAAATTTGTTTAATCGTTTTCTTAAATTCGTTAGTACATTTTGTCGAGAGACGCTGAAAGTGTTAGCGCATACTTATAGTGAGAGTAAATACGTGAAGTTAATGCACTGTTAGCAAATTTAACCTTTGCTCTGACGGATCGATAATAAATTAACGTTTTAATAATACATCTGCTAGTTTTTAGGAAGCTGTGTGTGTATTAATGCAGTAATAATTAAATTTTTATTTAAATTTAATCAATAACAGGCGCGGCATTTTTCGCACTAACGTTCATCAGACGAACGAAGGCAATGGAGGGTTATATAGAGTCATTCACTTATTGAATTATTAAACTTTGAGTCAACCTCGTTGCACACATAAAACCTTAAATTGGCAATAAAACAGGAAAGGGTGATTCACAGGGAAAATTTCTCGAGAATCGGAAGAGTTAATCCGCGGACCTTTTTCCATGGTATGAATCACGTTCTTTCGCGAATACAACAGAATTCTGCAAAAGTGCTATGCGATAGATACACGTGTATATCGTTGAGACAAGCCTCCCCAAATACGTCTTAAATAATAATCCCGAAATTTCGTTCTCCAGCGTTAGACCAGCTGAGAGATGTTCTTCTTTTTTTCATGATCTCTTTTTACGACTCACGCGTCGATATTTTAGATAATTAAATTGTAGGGGAGAGATACATGAATGTATGTAAAAAGTGATACCTCACAGGTATCCCTCTAATTTGAGGTTTGAGTTATTGCTCGATATCGTGGGTTGGTTGTTGTCGTGAAGTGATAGTTTCAGGTCGCTCACGCGAATTAATAACACGCTTGACCGTGGATAAACGGTCGTCCTCGGCTGTGGGCAAATCAACGCAACGTGTCGTGAATTATTGTATCAACGGCCATTCGCCGCGCGCTGGAGGTACGAGTTTTATAATCGCGATCCGGGTAATTGTATGCCTACATCACGTCACAAAGACACCGCTTTAGCTGACGGTTATTCAGGTGCGGTGATTCTGCAAAAATACCGCTAAGGAATAATAAATGTAATCGCAATTGCCGTTATGCGGCAATTAGCATTTTGACGATATGTTCCGCATTTCAATTCACTCTCAAACGTCACTCTCGAGCTCTACAATGTTTCACGATAGAAATTGAAAAAAAAATACGACTTTCTTATATAGTTTCAAGAATAAATATTTTTTGTATTTGTATGAATATCAAAATGCGCAAAGTCGACTATATAAAAATTATTTTTCTAATTCTGCATTTTCGTATATTTCCTTTGCTTTTTTATTTTATTTTTTCTTGTACATAATACGTTTTTGGGTTACTTTCATATATGTATGTATGAAGTTATCTATTTTTCTCTCCTTTTTCTTTTACTTTTTATATCTTTCTGTATCTTATTGTATGCTACATTTGTATGGCTATGTATTGTATGCTAATCTACGCGTTCGAAGAGACATGTTCTAGGGCGCCAATAAATATCTCTCTCTTTTTCTCTCTCTCATTTTCACGAGAGCGGCGTCATTAAATTCGCACGAGTAAAACGGCACCCGCGGGATGCAGCGGACGGACGTACAGACGGACGGATGCTGCTGTGCAGTGGCGATGCAAGAAACGCTGTTGCCTCTCTGTGCAACTCCTTCGTATTACGGTCGGAATTTCGTGCGAAGCAGTCGGTCAATGACTTTATTAGAAATTCGCCGAGTAACGAGCAAGCGCAAGTGGTGATGAATTACGATTCCTTTGCACTTCGCGTTATAACGCGATTAAGTGAGCCGCGTTTAACGTGCAACGCTTTGCACGTGAATCCGCGTTTGTTCTAAATCACGAGCAACACCACTGGACCAATAACAAGATGATAAATTCTGCAGCCTGAATCGCACGGTCGAAAAAAGTCACGGGAAAATTAGACTTAACTTATTTATAGGCTGCGCGCGTGCAGAAAACGCAGATCTGAAGTATGAAACAGGCGCGCTAATAAAATATTTAACAAACCGTTCTGTCGAATAAGTTTTCGCGTTACTTCCCCACAAAATTCCGAACGGCACGGCGCGACCCGACGTTCTCTCGCGCGCCCGTCCAATTATCGCGTCTGCGAATCGCGGCGAATCGAACGGCTCAAATTAACGAGCCTTTTCCTGTCTCGCGTCGGCAAGAAAACCGTGGCATAACGTGACGTAACGTGACGTGAAGTGACGTGAATGCGTGCGGGAGCAGGTTTTCTCTCGTTTACATCGAAAGGTCGAGTCCGACGACTCTTTCCACGGAAAGGGGATTATTTACAGTTACGTGTTTCTCTCACGCGTGTCTCGTACGAGTAGCGCGCTCTTCGACATCTTATCGACTATGAAGTCTTGATATGCTCCGATAAACAGCGACGGTGACACGATAAACTCATTGACGAACCGGTACTTTGTTCATTCATCTCTGTCTCTCTACGTCATCGCCGAAGGACTCGGAAGGACGTGAATGCGATTTCTCATGAGCGTTACGTAGCGAGCGTGTCCTCGCCGGCTTTCCCGGAACAGAATCCTTCACGATCGCGACATTTTCACGGCTCGAGCGAGACAGGGGAACGCTCAAGGCTGTGACCATGGTTATCTTCGATGAAGAATATTTTCTCGACGATTGTCTTGAAGTAGACTCATCGGATATTTCAAGAAAACTCATTACCGTGTCCTCAAGAGAATATTTATTCTCTTTATAAGAATATTACGAAGCTTTATCGAAGAGAAAGTAGGTTGGATTCTATGTAATAAGCAAACTGAATTCTTGTTTTAATTTAATATTTCGGGTTAAAAGGTTAAAGTTATTAGAATTCCGATATATTTTGAAGCGTTCAAGGCTGTCGCCAATTGTTCGCACACGTGGGAAAAAGAACGTGTAAGTGCGAACGGTTTATCTCCGCTCGTATGATTTTTAGATCCTGACACTCTCTCTTGAGAGAGAGGAAGAAAGAAAGAGAGAGAGAGGAAGCCGATTGTATTATTGAACGGCGAGTATTCAGCATCGAAAGACAGCGCACACAATATATGGTCAGAGAGTGAAGGGTGCTTTATTAGCCTCGTCGCGAACGGGTGAAAGGCGAGAAACGCTGCCGGCGTTGCTTCGTGATATTCGCGAAATATTAATACTTTCTGCTTTCTGACGCGAGTTTTCCGCGTAACGTTGCTCCGATTTCACTCTCGCGTCTAACCGTATACAGCACACCCGTTCTTCTCGTAACGCGCAGATTACATTTGTCGCGATAATTGCGCAATGCCGCGACGAATTAGCCGCGAGGCCGCAGGAATTATGTTAATTATTGCGTAGCCGAATTGTTTCTCTCGCTACGTGTTGCATAACACGCAACATGAGAGAGAGAGAGGGGGGATCGTGATTCTCTCCACACTAAAAAATATTCTACTGTTAAGAAAAGCGGTTATTCAGTTTACTTTCTTTTTCGTAGTAGTTATTTTTGGAGAAAAATATTTCCTTGACGATAGTCTTGAAATAAACTCATCCTATATTTCCAGAGAACTCATTATCGTGTTTTCAAAGGAAGAGAGTTTTTATTCTTTTTATAAAAATATTATAAAACTTTAAAAAGAAAGAGGTGGTACTCAATTCTATATAGTGAGCAAACCTAATTTTTGTTTTAATTTTATATTCTGGATTGAAAGTTAAACTTACTAGAATTCAGAATGTATTTTAAAAAAATTTGATGCTTATATATCCTCAAATTTATCACAAGTTCATCAGAAGCATCAAATTTTTTTGAAATACATTCTAAGTTCTAGTTTTAATTCTAGCTTTCAATTCAGAATATAAAATTAAAATAAAAATTAGGTTTACTTACTACATAGAGTTGAGCGCCAACTCTTTCTTTTTATAAGTTTTATAATATTTTTATAAAGAGAATTAAAACTCTCTTCCCTTGAAAACGATAATGAGTTCTCTCTCTCTCTCTCTCTCTCTCTCTCTCTCTCTCTCTATATATATATATATATATATATATATATATATAGAGAGAGAGAGAGAGAGAGAGAGAGAGAGAGAAGTGAGGTCTCCCAGATGTCTCTCTATTGCATAAAGATTATGTAATTCATATTATTGAGATAAATTCCGTGATATCAACACATGTCGAGAGAAAAGCAAATACGTTTCGTTCCGATAACAAATGTTCTAATTTCGAGATCATGACGAATTCATGTTCAATGATTTCTCGATGTCAAGGTAAGAGTCCAATGCCCGAACACGTATCTAATCTTGGACATTCTGATTGTTTTGGTCTTTACATACGAATATTTAAACTTTAAAGTGTACATATATGTATACAAAAAATATATATATATATTTTTTATGTAGGGAACTTAAAGATTTGTATTTTTAAAGAACAAAACAAGAACGCCCAGGATTAGGTAAGTGTCCGGGGATTGATACTCTTTTAGCTCGTGTGCCTTGTGGTCTTAAAAAGTTTTGCCAAGCACTTTGGACGTACCACGTATACTGTATCTTGGCACACTCGCAAACGAAACGTTATGTATGTGTACATATCAGCGTACACCATCGCGTTGTACGCTTGCTCCGTACAACGGCCGGCTTTTATGACACGCTCGATAGGTATGCGCGCACATGAATACACACGTGAAGCGGGAAAAATGAATGAAGATGACATCCCGGAGAGGTCAATAGCCTCTCACGTGTCTGAAGATCGCCGCGATACAACTGTACGATGTTGACGATAATGACGTTGACGGTCAATTAGACCGTTATCTCAGAATTATAACGGTCTATCCCGAACGTACGTTTTACGCTTAACACTTTGACAGCCGCTGTCACGTACACGTGACTTCACTCTGTCAATGCCAGTCCCTTCTAAGGGACTATCTCTCGATTATAATAATTTGCAATCGCAATATTCACGAAGCTGCGTATGATTATGTGCACAAACTTATACGTACAAAGAGCATGCTTGTCTCCTGAAATATCATCCAAACGAGTTCTCGAAATTTATCCACGGCATTCGAATATTTTTCCGAGATAAGCGCAGTATCAGTGAATGCGACCTGATTCTCAAGCTGAAACAACGTGATTCTCATGCAAGACGAATACAATTTTGGGACTGCTGGACGGTCCCGCACTTAAGGCTCCTGGAGTCGCATCATCCATCTCTTTTTAATGACGTCAGAAGCGAGAAAACGCATGCTTGTCTCTTTAAATATCATCCAAACGAGTTCTCGAAATTTATCCACGGCATTCGAATATTTTTCCGAGATAAGCGCGGTATCAGTGAATGCGACCTGATTCTCAAGCTGAAACAATGTGATTCTCATGCAAGACGAATACAATTTTGGGCCTGCTGGACGGTCCCGCATTTAAGGCTCCTGGAGTCGCATCATCTATCTCTTTTTAATGACGTCAGAAGCGAGAAAACGCATGCTAAAAATTCCTGCAAAGTACGTCGAGATAAACAGATATATTCACAAAACGACATTTGCGATTGATTAAGTACACTTCTAAAATACTCCGTACACTTTCTTTTTGTTCTAACAATCAACAGATAATTATAAAATAAATGTGACGTGCAATCGTCTTTTCTAACCTAATTTCCTCATTATCTTGTCATATTAATTTTCCGATTATCTATTGATTTTTAGAATAAAAGGAAAGTGTACGGAATATTTTAGAGATGTATTTAATCGACCGTAAATGTCGTTTTGTGAATATATCTGTTTATCTTGACGTATTTTGCAAGAATGTTTAGCATGCGTTTTCTCGCTTCTGACGTCATTAAAAAAGAGATGGATGATGCGACTCTCCAGGAGGCTTAACATTAAACATGCGCGCGCTCAGAATACGACTAATATATACGAGTACTTCACAATGATACCGACAAGACTCGGCAGATTATTCTTTTCCGTGGTTTACGTTTACGCCTATTTCTCTTACGGTATTCACATCGTCGCTTCGGACGTGGAGCAACGACGAGTGGCGGGGAATTCTGGGTATTTTCCTTGGGTCGCACATACGGAGGAGATAGTACTGTGTTTGTGCATACATGTATGAACTCTTGCATATATCTAGAAGCAAGTCCTGTGTCTTTCATCTGGTGGTTTTCTCACCCAGGAAATTGAGAAGTCCTATCAGTCGCGCCAGAATCAGACTCAGTGTATCTCGTTTAATCGGAACAACGGACGTAATTCTTCTATGACTAAAATTCTTCTATCGTGACTAAACGATATCCCCCGCACGAGTATGGGGGATATCATTTGGTCACGATAGAAGAATTTGATAAAAAGTATTGAGATAAAGTATTTGAGTATAAAGTTTCGAGTTTTGGTACGAGTATTAAACAAAAAGACGGATGCACGGGAAAAATAATTCTGTTGGTGCAACCGAATTTTCGGTTGCTCAGGGATCAGACGAAAACTCAGCTGTAGGAACAGAAAAATTTCTTTATGAGGTTTATGTATAGTTAATTGTTCTCAGTTGCCCCAACTGAGTTCTAATGTCGTTGAATGTTCAGACGAATATTTTCGGTTGCGACAACAAAAATATTAGTTTTCATAACAGAGATATCGCTTCTGATTACATAATTTTCAGTTGATTCCTATTTGTTTACATCAACTTTTTTTGCGTGTGCAAGAGTAAACAACTCGTTAAATAATGCTCAGTTATACATGCTGTCTCGTTAGCGTGTATAACTGAGAACACGTTAAATTGTGACTTTTATATATAATATACTTTTATCGGCATTTGTTTACCTCGTTAGAAATGTTTTATATACTTGCATATCCGCTTTAATTCACTGCACGCGTTTTATTTTCCCGCTGATCACATCTCGTTTTCACACCTGTATCGTGCCGGTTCACGGCACGTCGACACGATCTATCGATTGCGATAGACTTTCGCGATTATCACGATCACGTGAAGACAATCGGTGATGTGAAAACTTTACAACTTCTTTAATTACACTTATGAAGTATACTGCAGTGAATCGATCGTTCTTACATCACACAATAATGTAAATTCTTTGTCATATTTATGTAGCGACAAATTTATCAAAAGTTGCACATTCTTATAAAATATTTAACATGGCGCATTAATTGAATTTTGATAATTTTGTTATTGTATCTTCTTCGTGTATACTTCTTTCTCATTATTTTGTGTGACAAATGTAAGTGCCATATGAAGTACTCGTGAGGAATACAATCTTTACAAATTATATGAGTGATAAAATTGCGGTCAAATTTGCGTGCATTTGTCTATTTGGGCATAGTTGACTGTTTTTCTCACGTTTATGGAGCACGAGCCATTCTCGTTCGAGTGGAACACAAGAAAGGATTGCCTCGGCCGAGGAATGTTAGACGTTTCCTTTGTAATGTTGGGACTCTAAGCTTGAACCGAAGTACCTGTCGTTTAAGGACAACCCTCGGGGATCCTCGCTTCTTTGTACAAAAGCCATGATCTTTTTTTTTACAAAAGCATTGAAATTTGACCTGCGTAGCATATCTGTGTCCTTATTTGAAAGTTGAGGGAAGTCGGAAAATGCCTTCTGTGTACACCACAAAGCAAACAAACGCCTCGAAATTATCTTAAAAAATGTTGTGACACCTATCGATTATCGCACTGTGTGCCGAGAATAATTTGTACAATTACAGCGCTCATTGAAAACGCAACGAAAAGACAAAAGTAGGAAATGAGATAAGGGAAAGCAATATGACGACATATTTCGTCAGTGATGCGCGAGTGAGGCGGACACATCACGTGATCCCCGAGAACTTTGTACTTCGTAACGAAACTGCCTCGGCGATGAGAGAATGTCCGAAGCGACGCGAAGAAGGCTTACTCATTCGAACCTTACGCGAACGGCCGCTCCGACCGCGCTGCGGCCTCTCGGACGCCGAGGCACGGCCGAGGAGCCGGCTGCTCTCCGCAGCAATTGAGGTCGATTAAGCGCGCGGCTGCCGTAGAAGCACGCGCGCGTTTCTCTGCGCTCCGCGCGAGATCGCTCGTTTCAAATATGACCGGATGATGCACGCGATGCCGCAGCGTCCGCTGTTAATCGCCAATAGTTGTCGATCGATTTCGCGCGCTTTCGCCATAAATTTTGCTGCGATCGGGAGAGAGAGAGAAAGAGAAGGCAAGAGAGAGTGCAGAAACTGAAACAATTTTCGAGAGGTCCAACTTCGGTGTCACGTGGTATGCGAAGGCCGCCCCTCCTCTCTTCCCTTTCAATTATCTCGCGTTTCCATTGTCAACGGATGAACGTCGAAGATGATTTTCCTGTGGCGTAAGCCGTGCTTCAGGACTAGTTTCGTCGGAATTCTACCTGCCCTTCCCGGTCTCCAACTGCGCGAGTGCCCGGACTCTCTACGGCCGCGTCGGTGTCTCTCTTTCATGGCGGATGAGCGAGTTTCCAGATACACGGACGGGCAATCGTCGTCACGCTCGCACGTTGCGTGCGTTTGTTACCGCGGTCTTGCATTCCCACCCTGTGCTTATTTCCAGCAGCGGTGGTGGAGTGAAAATATCCGTGTTCTAGCGCGAAAGAACCACCTGCCGCACGCGGCTCCCTCCCTGCTCGTGAGACACAATACCTTCTGCTTCTCTGGTGCGATGTTGACTTCTTGTTTCTTCAGGAGTGTGCCTCGTTGTTGTCGTTGCTGTTATCGTTGTTATGTTGTCGTCGTCGTCGTCGTCGTCACTGCTGGCCGACGTCGCGATATATCCACCACCGATCAACACCGTGCCCGTGCGTTTCGATTCGTCGCGACTCGCGTCGCGTGTCGTCTGAAGGTGAGCGCTCCTGCTCCGCTCGAGCGAGTCGACGAACGAGCGGTCGATCGATCGATCGATCGACCGGTCGATTACCGGCACTCGTGATGATAGCTGACCACGTCGACGATCTCCGACGCGATCGAGTCGAGTTCACTCGACGAAGGTGGCCGAAGGGCGCGCGGTGAGGGAGAAAACGCGCACTGGTGGTGAAGTGTGACGTCTACTTGTAAAGATGAAGGAGACAGAGAGAGAGAGAGAGAGAGAGAGAGAGAGAGAGAGAGAGAAAGAGAGAGAAAGAGAGAAAAACGGATCGTGAATGATGCCGATTCGAGCGACGCGTTCCTCCTTTTCTCTGCTTTCCTTTCTTCCCTCTCACGCGGCGCGAGCGATCCTCTATGAAATCCTTAGCCACGTAACGCGCCGGCGGGGCCCGGAGAACGACTGACTAGCGTGAGGGGCTTGCTCGGGGCCCCACCACTTCGCCATCTTGCCCGTCCGGAAGCCTTGCGTTGGTAGGATGTCGGTGAAGAGGGGAACGCGGGATCACCAGGTGCGTAGCAGTGTTCTCTCGTGAAATTGCGTGGACTTCTGAATTTCCGCGTCGGCATTTTCTGCTCGAGCGATTAATCAGGTACTCGTCGCTTTCGCGAAATTCGTCCGTTCGGCGGCGCGTTGATCGAATTGCGATCTACCTTGTGAACATTTCCAGTGGTCCGAATCGTTGGAATGCTTTGAATGTTGCAACGGCCGGTTGCAAATTTGTCGACGGAGAAAGAAAATAATTGCGAATACCACACAAGCGAGATCGTAAAAATCGTCATTTTTAACGACGATGTTTTTGAGCGCGCATTCAAAGTCCAGACCTTTTACAAGTTACGTGCTAGAATAGTAAAATATCGAGGATACTATTAAAACGAATTTGGAGACGTGCAATTTGTGTATGACGTGCGATTGAAACGTCAGCATAAATCGGAAAATGCAACTGCAACGAGTTGCATTCGCTGCACTCCCTCGACAGTCGCTTCCTGCCGCTCCGGAATAATCTGTCCTCGCGTTATTGCGCTTTCCTTTTTTTCCCGAAAAATTCAACGAAGCGAGAATTATCTCGTCACGAGGAAACGGTTCTACCTGAGTCCCTTCTCTCCCTATCTCCTGTTCACAGAAAAAAAACGTGCGCGTTCTCACGTATATAAAGTGTACATTTATTCTCTCAATTAGTATATTCATTATTTAATAGTTTATATCTTTTTATTACTTTTCTTTTCAGGAACGCATCGTTTTTATTAACGTGTTCGTTTTTATATGTTCATTTTTATTAACCTGTTTATCTTTACACGGAGAGAATCTCTAAAAATTGCTATAAAATCCTGCGACTGAGAAGTAGATAGTTCATTTTACAGTAATCGACTATCCTCTCACTTCATATGTGTTATTTATATTTTAGACACTGAAATGTACTACTAGAAATTTCGCTGTTTCTAGAGAAATTTACTGTTCCTTAACAAAACAGACTTAAGGTAAAGGTATCAATTCCCGGACATGCACTTAATTCTAGACGTTCTTATTGTTTTTAATACGAATTTAAATACGAATATTAAAATTTTTAACTTAGAATATACATATGTATATATTTTATGTTCTGAAATATTCATATCTAAATATCACAAAACAATGAGAGTGTTTACCAGAATTAGATACGTGTCCGGGCATTGATACTCTTAAACCTTATTAACAGTCTATTTCTGTGTGCACCACTAAAGACATAATAAATTTGAAAAGAATTTATATGAAAAAGATACTATTTTTTCCGTGTATAGGAACCGGTCTTTATCATTAACGTGTGCCGATTTCGCATTGACGAGTCTCTCGACTCCTCGTGCGAATTTCGGGGTCCAACGTCTACCTCGTTGTTGTTAACAAGTCTGGCGAGAAGTCGAAAACTTAGCAGAAACACTCCCATGGCTCTCAATAAAAAGGTACCGTTTTCGCCGTTCGCGGTCGCCACGAGTTCAAGGACCAAGGGCCCATCGGCCGTTGCCGTGCGAGGAAGAGAGAGAGAGAGAGAGAAAGAGCGCGGGTCCTCTCCCGGGCCCGACACTGCGGGCGCGAGCTACACGCATCGTGTGAACTCACCTTTGCTTTCTCGACCTGTATCGTGTGTCCGCGAGAAGCGACCGCAGCATCCCGACTGGAGCGAGATGAGCAAATACTCTTCCTTGCTCCTCCCTGCCCCCTTTTCTGTATCGCTCTTTCTTTCTCCTTCGCCCTTTTATTCTCTTTCTCCATCTCTTTCCTCCTCTTTTCTCTTTCTCGCTTTCAATTGCCCCGTCTCCGTCGCTCCGAGTGGGGCCCAAGGTTTTCAGCTCGGTGAATACGCGGTAACCATGCCGGGAACCTGTTCCCCTCCCTCTCTCCCTCCCTCCCTCCCGCCTCCTCACGCTCAAGGGGGGTCGCCTTAGCTCTTTAAAGACTGCGTTTGTACGTTTCCTCCCGCGTGTCTTTCCCATTTCTCTTCTCTCTTTTTTCCCGCATACGTTATTATCATTGTTATCGCGTAATGCAATCATTAATGGCGGTGTTACCGCCGTTAGACATAATTAAGACCGTTGCACCTACACACTCTTTCTCTCTCTTTCCCTCGCTCGTGCCGTGGATGTTGCCATTTGATCATCGACGAACTTCTCGTAGCGTGTCGTCTAATCATGTTACTTGCTAAGTTAAGGCCGAATCTTCAAACGTTAATCTAACAGGCCAACTTTGCACAACGTGATCGGACGAATTCGTTGTTTCTCCTTGACTTATAGTGCTCGTGTTATAACGTAGTTGATTAAAGAGTCGAGTGAGTAGAGTGCGATCAAGTTACCTCGCGACCACCGTAAAGGACACGCAAACTCGATTTGAGGAACGGCTGTCCGATGAAAAACTTTCGTGTCGTTTTTCCCGATGTTTAACTTGCGTGACGCGCCGTATTATCATATTTATCTACTTGTCCCCTTCAATTGTAATGGACAGTTCAGTCGGCTGACGATTAGCGGCAATCGCCGTCAGAGATGGACCCCAGCCAGCCGCCTCTAGAGCCGTTCGCTCCAGCTGATTGAACGTGCGCTGCGAGCTCATCGAGAGCATGGGGACTTATAGAGTTCCTCAAGTAAGAGTTGGGACACCGCGTGATGATTCCTGATTGGACCGGGCCATATCCATTATTAATAGTGAAAGAGAGATTAACAGGAATAGGAGAGAAGCTGTCAGGTCGGGTCCCACAACTTACTTTAACTGGAATTGAATTTATTGAAGGCCTATCCAGATAAATTTGCATAATCACATTTTGCATACACATAAGAATGTATCAACTAATCAACCAATTGCAGTAAAAGGATGCCTCTTATATTCGATACATTTTACATGAGATTATTTCCTTGTGCATACACACACATGAATGATGCGACTGTGCGAATTTATTCGAATAGGCCTTTAAGGAGTGAAACTCCGGTTAACACAAGCTGTGGAACCAGACTCAAGACTGAAATGACGAAACACGCGAAACAGCTTCTCTCCCACTCACTCGCTCTGTACTCCCCTATAAATGGCGAACGGTGTCGCCAACATAGATGTATGATACTTAGATTGGCATATAACTGAAATATGTTCATTTAGCTGAAAAGATGTCAAAAACTGAAAAGCGACAGCATACTTTATAACACTATTCTGTTATTCTGACATGGAGTGAAGACTTCAGCTCCCTTCCACTGACTATATGTTTACCGCGAAACGAAGCGTCTTTATATTTGCCAAGTGCACCATATGTATTTTCCTGTACATCTTGCAATTCCCCCTCATTCATTTTCACTCCTTCTACTGTTCTATTTCCTCAGCCTCACGGAGGCTTTTCCATTCCATTATTAGGAAAAGACAAGTTAGTAATCGTACAACATTCTTCTCTTTCTATTTCTTGACTTCGCGTTTTGACTATGGGAGCCGTAGGAGTCGCGCGATCTAGATATTACGTCTATGGCCGCCAACTTTTGAGGTACTCCACGGGGATCGAACGGTGCGATTCACGAGAGGACGAGCGACGACGGCGTCGTTATCACGTCGTTATCACGCGGCAGCCGAGTATTCCACTTACCTAATTGCCGGCTGTCCGTCGTGCGCTCTAGGTTACCCTTCCCCGTCACAGCGGCCGTGGCGCGTCGAACAACGCGCAGGCAACATTCATTACCCGCGTCTCGCGGCAATTATTATTTCTAATGAGCGTGCCTCGCGGCCCTGCGCGTACAACCGATCCGTTTCCTCCCCGTCTTTGTTTCCGTCCGTCTTTGTCGCGCGTGATCCGGTCCCCACGGTGGTTCTTGCTTCTGTCGATCGGCCGCCTCGATCGTCCTTCTCCTTCTCTCTTTCTCCCTCTTTTTCCCCGTTCATCAGCCGGTTGCCTTCTTGGGGTAACGCGGTTGTAAAGGAACTCCCGTCTGCGTAACCGTTTCTTCGCCGGGGTCCCACCGTTCCCCGGTAAAGGCGAATCTACACGGCTCGTTTCTGATGGTCGACCTGGACGCGAGTCGGTCAAGAGTGCAAGAGGGGTGATTGGTGTTGAGCTGCCTTTTAAACAGATCGGCTCCAATGGTTTATTCTCCAATCAAGAGTCCTGGTTATGTATGCATCGTTAAATTGTATTGAATAAATCTTGAACAAGACCTGACCTCTCCATACACCTCGGCGAAGACTCGTGCAGCCGCGCTCGCGTCGCGATCTTCTTAGAGCGAGTCGTGTAAGATCGCCTTAAAGTCTCCCTTTTCTTGTTGCCGCAACTCTCTTCGGCGTAGCACGGTGCCGCGTTGGGACTCAGTGCTGTACAGCGCGCGGCCTCTGGGCCCGCGAGAGGAGAGAGGTGGAAGATGAGAAAAGGGAAGGGAAGGAAGGGCTCCGCGGAGAGTTCCGCGGCTACCGAGTCGAGCGAAGGAAATTAATGAATGGCGGCGATCTTGTCGGCGTTAATAAGCGTGCACCTGGGAGCGGAAGTTGCGGGGACGAGGGAGGAAAAGACCCTTCCTCGGTCCTTGCGTGGACTCTCTGGCTGGTGGCGCACGCCGCGGCTTGTTCGTAGGAAGTGCGCGATGTCGTCGTCGAACGTTGAACACGTCCCCAGGCTTCCCGCTTTTCAGGCGAATCACGTAGCGCCTCGGCGTCGCCCACTAAGCACGGTGTCCTTAATGAACGCTTTAACCCTTTGTATCCCACCGGAGGACAGTGCCAAGTACGAGCGGCGTTCTCGCAGGTCGCAGAAGCAATATCGCGTGTCTCGCCGCTCCGCGCGCAGAATATTTCGAGCTACTGTGCGGTGCGAGTAAATTCGCTGATAATCACAGCGCACCCGACAAGTCGCTCTAATGAACCAGGTAAACAAATGACGTGGAACGCATCGGGGGCGCTCTCGGAGAGCAGAGCTCGCCATCGCGAAAATCACGAGTGAACGAACAAACGGTCGCGAGTTTCGACAGAAAAAGCGGCGGGCTTCTCGTCGCTAATCGCGCTTAATCGCTCGTCATTCCGTCTAATTGAGACTGTGGGGGGCTCCGGAGATTTGGCCCTGACATCTATTATCGCCGCCTTCTGCCCCGTGCCGGTGCATAACATTGCACGGGACTGCAGCTCTCCGAATGCACGATACGAGCCGGATCGCGTGTAGATGAATGCGCGAGTGTACTCTGTCTCTTTCTCTCTCTCTCTCTGTTTCTCTCTCTTTCTTTGTGTATATGTATAGGTATGTACCCTCGAGCGAAGCCAGCCTCGACGTTCGTCTTCCCACGAACCCTTTACTGTACGTACGAGTCTCGTTACTCGTTCCGGGATCAGGAAACACTCCCATTAAGGCCGTTTTACACGGTCACGCGAATAAGTCGGCCTGCGTGCGTGCGGCTGTGCGAGTCGATCGCGTGTGAACCACCTGTCCGGTTAAAGGGCACGCGACACAATTGCGACGACTGAACGGCGAACTCGCGAGATCCGGGATTTTTGTCTCTTTCAACGCGATCGCAGTCATTCCTAACGGGAACGATTATTCCCCGCTCGTGATCAAACGCTCTTACGGCGATTTCTGCCGCATTGCATAATCGCGACGTCAGTCAAGACTGCTGAGTACTTAATTCGCAGCGATCACGTCCATTTTTCCGATCATCAGTCATTGATTCATTGTACTTTCTCGGGGAGTGAATAAACATTTATCTCACCTTGGAGTGCTCTGACTTGATAATTTTCAATTGAAAAGTCGGAACATACTTCAAGGTGAGCTGAACGCCGCCACTCGAGACGTTTCTCGTTGCCGACTTATATTTGCGTATCGTGGTCTACGCCGGCCTTCGTCAAAGACTCGGCACGAAACACGTCTTCTATGATAATGAATAGACATATATTCTGCGCTAAAGGCGCAGATAATAATATCATGAATATGGTACGGCACGATGACGTTCGTCGATATTTTGACGGTGAGTCACGTCGACGCGCGAGGATCGTATCGACTGTACTCCTCGACGACGAGGGAGAAAGAGAAGAGCGCGGTTTTGCTCGCTCGGAGAGTCGGAACGGGAGTCCGCGGAGCACCGGCTCCCAGGAGCACCGCCGTAATTATAGCGTTTAGAGCTACCGAACGGTAACTGAAACCTCCCTGAGCGACGCGAGAAAGGGCGAGCTCCTGAAACTGACGTCCCGCGCCTAATGAAGAGGAAAAGCCGAGTCCTCGATGGAATCCACCTCCGAGTGATATCCCGGGACGAATCTTCTGCGCGCCATGCGAGAGACGTCGATTAAATGGATCCCAAAATTCCCCGGAATCAAGAAGATAAATAGTCCTCCGATGAGACATCGGTTTCTGCGAGCCCACTTAACGTAGTGAATCGCATTGGGAGCCATTCAACATGTTCCCGTCTTTTGCATTTTATTTTTCCTCCGTGATCCGCCTGATCGTCCTCTGAGGAATCGGGAAAGCGTGAAAGCACAATTTAATCCGCGAGACCTCGTTGACGAGATAAGCCGGGCGCACGGCTCACATCGATATCTCAAGAGCTAGTTCGATGCCCTCCAGATCGAAAGACGAACGGTCGGTCTTCGCCGCGGCGTGGGCGAGGATGTCGTCGAACTTCCGAAGTTCTATCGACGAGAAAGCTCGCCGTGGCCTCGCGCCTTCGTCTTTGCCCTTACCTTCGTCCTCATCTTCGTCTTCTTCTTCGTCTTCGCCTTCAGTGAGGCTCCACGTGCTGAGCGGGCCCCGCCGTACTTTACGGGCATTGGCCGAACGAATTCGTCATCCCGAGTTTGAGACGTGGCCCGCGGTAACGGACAAGGGATGGCGAGGAGCTGAGGGAACGAAGGGGGACTCGTCTCCGTCGCCGAGCCGGTCGTCGCCGCAGCGCGCGGATCTCGACGCCGTGGAATATATCCGATATCTTTGGAATGGGGCATAGGTCCCAACGACGCGGCGGACATTGCCTGAACCTGTCTCCACGCATCGAAGTCTGCCTGCTCACCTGCATTCCATCAAGAGGGGCCAGGAGGGAGACCTTTCGGGGCCCGCAGGGCCGTGCGGATTGCGCGCCGCACCCAGCATAGATCATTCGCGTGTCTTGCCGAGAGACTAAGTCTAAGTGTTTCTCTTTCTCTCTCTCTCTCTCTCTCTCTCTCTCTCTCTCTCTCT
>NW_022639474.1:44076-59282 GCF_010583005.1 Odontomachus brunneus
TCTCTCTCTCTCTCTCTCTCTCTCTCTCTCTCTCTCTCTCTCTCTCTCTCTCTCTCTCTCTCTTTCTTTCTCATCTTGTACTGCAACTCTCCGGTGGTCGAGCATTGAACCGCGGAAAACGCACTCAGTGCAGAATTGTCTTCGATTATCTCAAATGACAGCTTTTATCTCTAGAGATAAGTTACTCTTCCCATTAGAAAAAGTCGCGGCCACTTTCGTTAAAATATAAAAACTTTCATATCATTGCAGAAATTCGCAAGTTCTAATACTCTTATATTATTAAAGCTTATAAAAAAATGTTTTATGTCAAATCAATTATGATTATTTTCAACATAGTAGCTTTTGAAAAATATTAATTTTTTATATGTAAAAGAAAATTACATGTATGTAATTAACGCGCGTGTTAATATACTTTTTTATAACAATATTCACATCCTCAGAGGACTGTCCTAGAACGATAAACAAACGCTCAGTCAATCATTCAATCAAATTGTGATGTAAGCCGCAAGGGATACAAATTATTGCGACTGAGTAAACAGACGCAAAGTGTACGTAACTGATGTTTTCTTTTTTTCTTTCAAAATATGACATTTTAACTGCGTAGTCTGGAGTATACAAATACAATGTATTAATTGTAGTACCGCCAGTCGTTATCCTGGAGTATTCGATTTGCATACGTGGTTGTGGCAGTCCTGAATACGCTCCTAGCGGACCGGCTCTGGCGGTGGCGAGGGTGTGGGATTGGTGCACACCGAATCACCGGGATCAGTGACGTAGTAGTACGGAGGATGCGAAATTCTCAGGTTCGAGAGTGGTTCCAAAGGAGGAAAAAAAAGGAAAAAAGAGAGAAGGAGAAAAAAAGAATAAAAGTTGGAAATAAAATGAGCGAACGCGCCGGAGCCGCTCTTCTCTTGGCTCTCTTGAACCTACCACTTAATTTAATCTCGCCCTAACATGGTGCTCGTGAAAGGCAGCTCAATGTTCTCTAACTTCATCCCCCTGCCGCCCTCTAAAAACGGCTTCATTGTCAATTAATTCTTTTTTTCACGGCCCCCGTTTTTGTTAGACTTGGAAATTACACACGGCACGAGTAATGGCAGAATGTGACGGGCTTCCTCGTCGTCAGGCTAAACGGATTCGCGTTGTTAGTGAATGACATGAATGGTCGATCGACACAAATCGCTGGAAATCGATCGATCGTCGTTCGAGTCGCAATCACGAAACGAGCGGGAGGAGGAGCATGGAGGAGAGCTGTCGCGGAACAATTCGCTCGCTAGTTTCTCATCTGCCATATTAATAGCTACGCCACTGTGGCCGTTTAAACGCTCCGAGAAGCTTAAAGGATTGTCAGGTCAGATTTATGGAAGGACTTTCTTATACCGCCGTGCTCACGCTCTCCCGCGTGTCCGATTTTAACGATTGATAATTATTGGCAATCTTAATTATTACCGTAATAGCAATATTGATGATACTCGCAAGTTACCGCCCCACACGCGCATTTATATTTATCGTCCACTGCGTGGCTACCGTTTCAAATTAAATTCGTTGCTTTCCTTATTGCCGCGAAATTTCCAACTATTCGCTTTCGTTATGTCGTCGCTATATCGTCGTTATGTCCTCTCGCTATACGTTATGTCGTCGTGATGTTATAATGATAATTGAGTAGGCGCTCAAGCCGGGAATCGGAAACTTCCTTGGAATCTGCTACATGGAGCCCCCGTTTTTTTTCCGATAAGCGTGCGCCTCGGCTTCTTTATGAGCTCATATATATGCGATTCGTGCGCGTACATATATACATATGCATACAAAGGAGATACGCGAGTACCTGGCACGTATCTGCATTCCTACGAGGCGACGGAGCCCTCCACGCGGGAGTCCACCGTCGAGAGACGGGCCTGAAAGGGCCCCCAATGCGTTCGTGAACACGTCGGCCCTATGGCATGCGGCTCGGCTCAGCTCTCAGTGCGGGGTCATGAGAAGTTAAGTAGCCACTCCGGGGTCCCACTTCGAAGGCGAACCTCCCAAAGTGTGATGCAACGTACGCCTCAATCAGCGACGTGTAATAATCCCGTTTCTCATGCCCATTCCCGCCGTGATCGATGCCACCTGACGACTTCGTCTGTCGCCACTCGCCCCATCTTCAAAGAATAATTAAAAATACATCGACGATGGAATTTTAGGTCCGTATTAATAGTTATTACTTGAATCTCTTCTCAAGCGAAATGTTCAGATTTGAAGATCAGATCAGAGTTAGAGATGAGAGTTTTTCAGTTGAGTCTTGATTAGAGATGTAAATGCCATATATATCATGAATCGACCGAAAAACTTGAATCAAACTCTAAATAAAAATCTGAATATTTTATATGAGATAAGTTTCAAATGACCACTATTAATATGAGTGTTAATCTTTTTTTATAAAAGAGATATAATCCTATTATAGTAGAAATTCTTTCTAAAATCCTAAAATATTTTTTTTTATTTTAGAGGAAAATCCTTTTAAGATCACATAAAAAGATTTCACAAAATATAACCTTATTCTTAGCGAAAATTCGCTTAGAGATCCCAGAATATTTTCCTTTTGGTTTTAGAAAAATTCTCTTGAGAACACATAAGAGATAAAATCCTCTTGAGGGTATATGAAAGATTTCACTAAAGATAAGATTATTTTTTTTTTGTAAGATTATTTTTTTTTTACTGCACTGCTAAATTGCAGGGCAAGCATCTTTCATTTGCTACATCGACTAATTAAACGCCATAAAATTGTTGTAGAAATATTGTTGAGATTTTTTTATAGAAGTCTTGAAAGTTATATTTCCTTCATAGTTTATGTATAAACCTATTCTGAAACGCTTATGTTTTTATTGGAATTTATCAGTGTATAATGTAAAAGTAACTCGGGAGGAATTTTTATCGATAGCTAACGGATAATAGCTAGCCTGTTGCGTAAGGCACTTTATTGCACCGGGCTCGGGTAATTTTATTCTTAGGCAACGTGTAATAGACTCTTTCGGTTAATGACACGTGCATTAAAAATAATCCCCCGCGGTAACTTTTACTTATGCACGTGCTCCGAAGACAACAATCTCACTATGTTTGTTGTTGAACGTTGTTTAATCGATTATTACGTTGATGCATGCTATATGCGTCAATAAGTCCCCATTATCAATTGTAATTTATAATCAATTTACTTTTAGGTAAACTACGCTCTCCGTGAAATTTTTCTCTCTATCACGGCTCGTATTTTTTTCTTGCTGTATTCTAGGAAGCTTGGCCTAGATCTGGTGCCACGTCAAGGTGCTCACATGGTGGACCCAGATACAATGTCTGTCGTCGAATTATATCACGTGGTACGTATTATGAGCACATATCGAGAACGTCGAATAGAACATCACGATGGAAAATGAGCAAAGTCGCGCGCGCGGAATGGACGACAGCGACGAGGCGTGGAGCTTCTCGTGGATTCATTAAAATGTCGATCACGAAGGTAGCCTCGTTTAATTTCGCTACGTGCGAAGCGATACAGTTACCTCGCCGATCGTGGCTTCTCGCGAGTACAAACATAGCTGGTTATGGTCGTTCCAATTTACGCGCCTCGATGTTACATGATATATCTTCAAGTCACAACTTGATAGAACTTCTTACTCGTGAGAACCGAATCAAAATGGCAACTCAACGTAATATTACTCACGAACGCGTTATTTCGAGGTAGGCTAGCGCATTGATTAAGCAACACCTCCTTTAACTAATTCCCGCCGATACCTCGACATTACACCAAAATCCCCAGTGGTTCACCCCCACCTCGAGTTTAGGAGTGAGTATCCTAACTCTGTAAGCCGAGACTAAGTTTGGGGCCGAAGAGCTGACCTAATCTCACTATAAATAAATGACGTTACTCGCGTGTGCCCCCTAATTCCGGGTCCCTTCCTTCGGGAATTGCAGCACGTGCAGAGCGCCGAGAACTCGCAGGGCGCGTCGGCCCGTGGCACCCTTCGTCGCAAGGAGCACAAAAAGATCCTCACTCACCACCTGCATTTCTGCATGAGAGACTTTGGCCACTCGGTCGGCGAGGACACCGAGATCTATTTCTCCTTGTTCGACGCCAAGCGGCTGCAGTACCTGAGCGAGCGTTTCCTCGTGCGCATCTCCAAGGAGGGCTTCTCCAACTACGTGGAAAAGATGCACAACAACTGCACAATCTTCACAGATCTCGGCAACTCTGACCTAAGTCGGGATCTCTATATGATCGCCCATGTGATGCGCTGCGGTAGGATGTTGTATTCCGATTCCGGCAAGAACAAGACCGGGACAGCGACCTACAGACGACCTCATGGAGTCGCGGTGCTCTCTCTGACGAATATCTCCTTGACGGAGGCTGCACAGGATCACGCGGAGGAACACGAAATGACGTTTAAGGTAAGCGGATAGAGAATCCGATATTAATTGTCGGCGGAATACGATATCGAAGGGTCCTTCATCCTCTGCAGGTGTATCAAGGTGATGAGAAGGAGTTCCATCAGCTGCACGAGCAAATCATACGTAATAATAAGTGTTCTCCATTGCCTGGACAGCCCAATTACGGAATAGTGGTTTCCCTTCGTATTCTGCACGGCGAGTTATCTCAGGTTCGGGAGGAAAACCCATTGCTATTCAAAAATATCTGCCTCACGAAGAAGCTCGGCTTCTCCGACGTCATCATGCCGGGCGATGTGCGTAACGATCTGTATCTGAAGCTGGAGCGAGGTGAATTCGAACGCGGCGGAAAGTCCACTGGCAAGAATATTGAGGTGCGATTATTTTCACAGATAATTCTTTCACCAAAAATATAGCATAATTATATACTTTTACAGATTGAAATTAATAACAAGTTTTTATACTTGTAAATATTATACAATTTTCAATCAATTATAATGATACCCCAAATTTTTATTAATCAGGAATAATAATTATATATTTGTTTATTTTTTTAGGAATAAGAATATCTTTGTAAAAGTAAGATTATTCATTTGAATTCGTATACGGAAAGAAAATTCGGTTCGTTTGATTTTCTATTATTTGGAGCCAAACGAAAACTCGGTTGTAGGAACAGAAAAATTACGTTAAAAAAAAATATCTAAGAAATAGTAAAAAAATATTTACTCACGGTTAGTACTAATAACATATTTATTTATATTAATATGTAAAATATTTTATAACTAAGAACATATACATTTTCTTGAAATCTTAAGAAAACCTTAGCTTTTTATGAAAAAGCAATTGTTTATTTTATTTAAATAAAATAGAATTTAGATTTAAGTGAAAATATGTTGTTATAGTATACATATCCTCCCATCAAAATAAATATTTACTATTTTTTAGATATTTTTCTAAAAAATCATGTAAGTGAGTTCTATTCAGTTCATTGTTCTCAGTTGTCTGAACCAAGTTTTAGTGTAGGTGAATGTTCAGACGAATACTTATAATACGCGTTAACACGTTTCTTGTTACCGAGTTTTCATCTGATTTTCATCTGCCGCACGAATTGAGATTTATTTTTCCATGTGAAAATAAAATCAGGTGACAATCTTGGTCTTGGATGCGGACGGTCAACCTTTGGAGGGGTGCTTGTTTGGAGCCGCGGGGATGGACGGTAGTTCCGAATATCAGAGCTTGGTCATATATCATCACAACAGCCCGTCATGGGCAGAAACTGTGAGACTGGCGATACCTATCGACAAGTTCTACGGTAGTCACGTGCGTTTCGAGTTTCGACACTGTTCGAGTAAGTTCCGATAGATATCGGTCAAGCGAACTCTGGCCTTTCACTTTTCTTCCACGTCTCTTTCCTACACCTTCCGCCTTTTCATCTGTTCTCTATCGAAGCTTTTTATCCACCTCCTCTCTCGACCGGTGGCATTTTTGCTTCAGCGCGCGAGAAAAATGACAAGAAACTCTTCTCCTTCGCGTTCGTTCGGCTGATGGAGCCCGGAGGAGCTACTCTTCAGGATGGTCCTCACGAGTTATATATTTACAAATGCGAGGAACGTGCAAAATTGGATTCACTGAGTTACCTGTCGTTGCCGAGCAGCGCGAGAGAACCAAGCGCCTCAGGTAAATCTGGGCTTCCTGACAAGATAAATTTATTCAAATGATATTCGGAATAATAACGATGAGACGCGAGAAAGAAATAAATTAGTCGTTCAAAGTGCAGATGAAATGAAAAATTATAAAATGAAATTATAAATCGAAATACATTACAAAATCAGGGGAGATCTTTATACACACAACTATTCTCCTTTCTCATGTTCCAGGTCCACCGGCCTTCTCCAGATCGCCCAAGGAAGCCGTGTTTGTGCACACCTTGCTCTGCAGTACCAAGCTAACGCAGAACGTTGACTTACTTAGCCTACTGCAATGGAAGGCCCATCCCGAACGGATATCCGAGGCTCTCAGTCGCGTTCTTCGACTAGATGGCGAGGAGCTGGTGAAGTTTCTCCAGGACATCCTCGATGCGCTGTTCTCCATGTTCCACACCGAGGACGGCAACTCTACAGCGCATTCGGGACTCGTGTTCCAGGTGCTTGTTTCCATCTTCAGCCTATTGGAGGACCCCAAGTTCGAGCACTTCAAACCTGTGATGGACGCTTACATTTCCGACCACTTCGCCGCCGCTCTGGTGTACAAGGGCCTCCTCAGCAGTGTACAGCATTGCGCTGACTGGGTAACTGCGGCGGAAAAGCAAGAGCCGATCATGAAGTGCTTCCGCTCGCTCGAGTACATCTTCAAGTTCATCATTCAAAGCCGATTGTTGTTCGCTCGGGCGACCGCCGGTCAATACGAGGACAGCTTCAAGCGCGATCTGCACTGCGTGTTCGCGGCCCTCAACAAGATGCTGTGTATTCCGTATGAGATGGTGCTAAAATCACAGATCGCATTGCTGGAGTCGATCGCGGCAGTGTTTGAGCAGCTGGTGGCGGTGCTGCCGGTACTCGAGGTGGCCAAGCTTACCTGCACGATGCTAGATTCGGTACCACGGGAGTCATCGTTGCAACTCACGCAGGCCAAGCTGATCGCTATTAAGAATCTTACCTCGTCCACTCTGTTCCGCGAAGACGATGAGAGCAGGAATATGCTGCTCGTTACGATGTGCAAACACCTGCGTCTGCATTTGGTTCGTAGAGAAGAACTGCGCTCTTGCACGGATATCTTGGGCGAGATGCTCAGCTTCCTGCACAAACGTGGTAGGGATACGAATAAAGTCAACAACTGCATTCACCACGACGTCGAGACGCTGTGCCTATCCGTGCTCGATGTTCTCATACAGGCCATTCAGATCGTAATTAAATCCAGTCCAGTCCTCGGTTGTTTAGTAGCCTGTTTAATAGGACTGCTTCAACTTCTCGATGAGTATCATTACACGCAACTCTGGGAGGAATTGACGCATGCTGGTGAGCGGAAACCGCTCAAGGATTTCCTACTCAAGGTGTTTGAGGTGTTGGGCGAGCTCGTGCGCCAAGAAGTCTTTCCGCCGGACTGGCTGGTCATCAGGATGCAGGCCAATAATGTTATCCTGAGATCGTTACAGGAACTTGCGCAACCGCTCGCCTTCCGTTTCCTGCACGGTAGCTTCGACTCGCAGCTCTGGTCAACGTACTTCAATTTGGCGGTAGCTTACCTCACTCAGCCGTCGCTTCAGCTCGAGCAATTCTCTGAAGTGAAGAGGGAAAAGATCGTGGAAAAATACGGCGATATGAGGGTCCTCATGGGCTTCCAGATATTATCCATGTGGTCGCACTTGGGCGAACGTAAGCTCGAGTTCATACCTGGCATGGTTGGACCCTTCCTCGAAGTTACTTTGGTGCCCGAAAGCGAACTCCGCAAGGCGACTTTACATATCTTCTTCGACATGATGGAATGCGAGCAGCGAGCCCGTGGAAGTTTTAAGTTGGTGGAATCCGAGCTGATCGACAAACTGGATATTCTCATCAGCGAGAACAAGGGTGACGACGAGTATAGGCAGCTGTTTAACACTATGTAAGTTGACGTGTGTGACTAATTTCATCAAATTCTCATAGATAGTCTTACGTCGATATATATTTGTAATTTCATGCCGCTTCAGGGAACACCTTAGCGCCGTGTAAGTGTGACGTTTACAACCTGACTTCTTCAAATTGACTTGAGTCAAACCTGACTTCTTTTTTCGAAGGTGTTTAGTACACGTCCGATGTAACATAATGTTTATTGTCGCGTGCAGATTGCTGGACAGGGTGCAGTCTGAGGATCCGGCGTGGAAGGATAGTGGAACGGCTTTCATAACGTCCATCACGCGTTTGTTGGAAAGACTTCTCGACTACAGAAGCGTTATCCAGGGCGACGAGAATCGCGACAAGCGTATGTCGTGCACCGTGAATCTGTTGGTGCGTATTAAAGAAAGATCTAGGATTGTTTCTCTAGGCATAACAATATCTACAAGTTACTCCTCTCTCAACTTAATTTGTATTAATTAACTGGACCGTGCGACTGACAGTGCGACTCACGACGCGCTACTATACATGTACTCAATGAATAATATACCTGATGGGCGCACGTTGTCGCTTCGTGCGCAATACTTAGCACGTCAGTTTGCGCTCTCCGATGGAAATTTTATCGTTCCTCTGGCCGACTCATCATTCAATCGTTAACCATTTGTACAAGTGTACGAGTGTGCATATCTCCGAGTGTCATGGGGATACTCCTGCTCCTCTTGCAGAACTTCTACAAGAATGAATTCAACCGGAAGGAGATGTATCTGCGTTATATCTACAAACTGCACGATCTGCACCTGGCCGCTGAAAATTATACGGAAGCTGGCTTTACGATGAAGCTGTATGCTGACCAGTTAGACTGGGGATCCACAATGCTGCCACCTGATCATGCCCATCCTCAGCAGCTGGAGTGGCAGCGTAAGGAGCTGCTTTACCATAAGATCATTCACTATCTTGATCGCGGCAAGTGCTGGGAGAAGGGTATCCCTTTGTGTAAGGAGCTAGCAGAGCTATACGAAACCAGATTGTACGATTATGCCAAGCTCAGTCACGTGTTGAAGTTGCAAGCCACGTTTTTGGATAATATTTTGACACAGCTGCGCCCGGAACCGGAGTACTTCCGTGTTGGATTTTATGGACTTAGCTTTCCGCTTTTCGTCAGGGTAAGTTTGACATACTCTGAGATTTTTAGAAAAATTCTTGATACAAAGCATAAATATCACGTTTGAAATTATTATTTATTCCTTCTGTTGCAGAATAAGTTGTTCATCTACCGTGGTCTGGAGTATGAACGAATAGGAGCATTCACGCAACGGTTGCAGACCGAATTTCCATGTGCGCAGATATTGATGAAGAACTCCCCGCCGGACGAAAGCATACTGACTTCCGAGGGTCAATGTAAGCGATATCAAATTAATTAATGATTCTTCTTAAAATTATATAAAAAAATAATTCTCTTTTTGAAATTGTAAAACCAGTGTCATTCCGTGTTATTTCTTTTACTCCATTTTTCAGACATTCAAATTTGCAATGTGAAACCGATCCCCGAAGAAGGCAGCTTAGCTTGCAGCGGCGCGGAAGTGCCAGAGCGCGTGGTCGCCTTTTATCTGGTGAACGATGTGCGCAGGTTCACTTTTGATCGTCCTCTTCATCGAGGCCCGGTGGATCGCGAAAACGAATTCAAATCGCTCTGGATTGAAAGAACAATGTTAACGACAGAAGCACGACTACCAGGAATTCTTCGATGGTTCGAAGTGATCGAGAAACGGTCAGAGCTGATGGCGCCAGTACAGTACGCTTGTGAGACCATGCAAAGTGTAGAGAAAGAACTGAGAAGATTAGTTACACAGTACAGAGCCGAGCCGCACAGAAACATCAATCCCTTCAGCATGCGGCTACAGGGTATCATCGACGCCAACGTGATGGGTGGCATCACCAAGTACCAAGAGGCCTTTCTCACGCCAGAGTTCGCTTGGCAGAACCCCGAAATGGTGCCGCACGTGAACAGACTGAAGGGCCTAATTCTGGACCAGATGAACGTTCTAGAGTCTGGTCTGGTACTTCACGGTCAGATCGCGCCGGACGGGGTCCAGCCGCTGCACAAGAGGCTTATCGAAAGATTCACGCAGCTCAAACAAGGCCTTGGTCCTCTGGCTAGACAGAGAACTATTCATCAAGATAGTATTGTCAAGTAATTATAAATAATATATGTATCAAAGAAGGTCTCATATCAATTTTGAAATGAATGAGAATCGCTCAAATATAACTTATATTTTTTGTTTATTTCTAACATAATTATTTAATATCTTATTTAATTGTAGTCTCTTGTCGCTTTTTTAGTTCGCCACTGCCACCTTTGCCAATTAACGACAAACAGCGTCCGGTCACTCTGGAGACCGCCGGTTCTAGAGCGTCGCACGCCGACAGCGACGGACTTCCGGAGGACGAAGGCTTTTATACTAGAGTGGACGGTGCACCGCCGCCTATTCCACAACGAGAGATTCGACCACGTTCCGTCGGTTACGGTTCCACGCCACCGAGACCCACGCATCAGAGGTCCCTCAGCAAACCGCTAAGTCCGAAACTGCCACTGAGGCATTCTTTGCCAACTCCTACCGATGGCGTAGACCAAAGTGGCCTCAGAAGTTCTTGGAGTGAACCCGGACCTGAGCCCGCACCGCCGTTACCACCCAGAGGCTGCAGTAAGTTAATCCCTTCGTTTCTGTAATCGATTGCTGTTCTACCGGTATTATTATGGCAGTTTTTTTGGAAAAGTAGCAATTTTTTGTTATAACGATATGCACACGCGTCTGTAGATTGATATATTGTTTAACTATTTAATGTCATTTATACATTATTTTATGAAGTGATAGAATAAAATTTGAATATAATTCGAAAGAATAAATTCTTCAAAGAAGTATATCGTAACTTGTGCACGCAGCGCTTCTTGTTGCAGCTCCGGATAAGAGAGATTCTAACACAAACACAAACACAGTCGTGCCACCGGCGCCACCGAAACGTCTAGCGCACAAACGCAACACAGAGTGGAGCACAGACGACGACTCTGAGACGCAGAACGAACCAAACGATTTGCGCGACAGCGGCATCTCCACAGCCAGTTTGCTGGATTTCCAATCACACCTGACGAACTTGAACAACCTCGGTTATGAGGACTTTGAGCCGCGCTCCAGATGTAACGATATCATGAATATCTCGCCACCCTCTGTGATAAGCGCGCTAAACGTCTCCACCGGTAGCTTCGCCAGCGGCACATTCCAGAGCTCTCATTCTCTTCCGGGTCAAGAGGTGAGGAATATAGGAATGCAGAAAAATATAGGAATATACATAAAAAATCAAGAAATATAATAAAGAAATATAGAGGAAATAGGCATATATCTTCTCTACTAAAATTTAATTGACCGTTATTGTTTTGAGATTTAACAAATTTCACTTTTTCGCAGGTGAGCCCTCCACCAATTCCTCCCAAGGCCCACCAGGATACTCCTTCAGCCCCTTCGACTTTAGAAAGAGTATCTAACCGGACGCAATCTCACGGCCATTCGGAGAATTACTCCGTGCCGAAGATGCAGACACTCTCCGTGGCGTCCGACACGGAGAGCACCGTGTAGCGACGATGTATCTCCCTAGTCCTTAGCGATTAATCGTGATGTGTATGTGCCATGGTCGGGCGCGAATCCTGTATTCGATTCGTTCCAGTATTGGGCGGACTCTCTTAGACGGTAACTTAACATAAACGTAAGAATGTCGTCATCATCGTCTTCGTCGTCGTCGTCGTATCTAAGGGGAGAAGTGCGGACTCGGATCTATTGTTGTGGAAGTCTCTGATATCCGCACGCCATCTCGTACGTAGCTGCTAGCCGTAAGGTAAACAAACCGAATGTAAACGACCCGAAATCGGATCCTTCCGAACGTAAACAAAATGGATCGTACGCGTATATTCCTACTAGGGATAGGCGATGTTGAAGGAAAGAATAGACGTCTAAATGATGGATTTAAAAAAATCAAATTTTTATAATTGATTATACTTCAAAAGTATTTTGAATATTCAATTAATTTATAATCTTTTCATGACTACTCAATATGCTAGTAAGAGTTACATAATAATAAACTAATAACCCAGAGAGCTAAACCTGCGCGAGCAGATTTTACGTAGAGTCTGTCAACAGACTCTGTAGACAGAATGGTAAAACATTTCACGCAGAATCTTTTCTGACGACAGATTGATGACAGACTGCGCGCAGAGCCTGTCAACAGACTCTGACGACAGACTGACGGTAGATTGCGCGCAGATTCTGTTTCCTAGATAGGCTATTTAATTCTATCAAGGACCATATGTACGCTATTAAATGGGGCAGCTTCACATACACACCATGTAAAACTTCGAGAAAAGTCAAGATAATTATATTGTGCAATAATTGTACACATATAATTGTACACATATAACAATAAAAAACAATTTTTACTTTTTTAAATTGTATTACACATTTCTGATAAAAAAGCAACAATAATAGAGAAATAACGAGTATAAGTATAGAATAGTACAACGGTTAAATGGCCATTTAAAGGCGTACATATACCATCTCTGGTAAAAATTTATCTCATAATTATTCATACAATTTCTCATATTATTATTTTTTTTAATGTTATTATGTCATTAAATCTGAACGATTTAACCGTCATGCAATAAGTACTGAAGGCAGCAGGACCGAATAAAATATCAGTCTCGCTATGTAAATAACTTTTACAGAATTTTTGTGATGGTTTATTTGAAAATATATCATGCTTCGATTTTGATAAAACTTAATACAATCTGAACTGGACGATTGACCAAATTAATTCGCACATGTAAAAGTACAGTATTTTATTAGCATGATGGAAAAATGTCATCTGCTGTTTTATTGCAGTAATTTTCTATACAGTCCTTGGTAGAAAATTAATTTTGAATTATCGTACCGGTCTCTCTTACATTATTTATACGGTTAAACGGTTTTGTCTATATTTTGCGGTTTAAAAGACGAACAAACTCTAAGATTTTTCTTCCTTAAACTTTAAGTGGGCAATATAAAGCACTTTTTATCAAGTGAGGAATTGGCGTAGTGTCTAAGGCGATGGACGATTATCCAAAAGATGTCTTCGGTTTAAGTTTGAATCTTATCAGAGAAAATCTTAAAAATTATGAAAAAATAATATAGAAAAACTTTTTTTTTCATTGTATTTTACGAGTACTTATGAGTATTTATGAGAAAGCGCTTATTCTATGAGTAATTATGAAAAATTATGAGAAAATTTTCTACCAAAAATTTAATTGAAGAACCTACGAAATGACAGGATTTGCACGCAATCTGCCGCCAGTCTGACGTCAGTCTGTGCGCAGATTGCTTACTGGGAAGTTAATAAAAAAAATACGCACACAGGAATCATACAGTATCATCAAGTTAATAATAAAGACTGTCAGATCTGAATAAATTACATTATGTCGGGCTCAGTGGGCCAAGTTAAATTAAAAAATTTAATTTATAATGATTTATAATAATTATCGATTATCTTTAACTATCCAATATAAATATTTAAATATTTAGTGTATAAATAATTTATAATTATTCTAATACTATTTTACTCAAAATGCCAGCAGAAGGTTATTAATCAAATTAAAAAAAAAATCTTTTGTCTGTACAGTATATTGTGTTAAGCTGGTGTGGTCTTTGCTATCATTTCATATATTCAGTTGCATAATCAAATGTGAAAAGAACGTGAATGTAACTGTTCTTGTAGCAGAAAACAATCAAACATCGATTTATCGGTTAACATCGCCTAGCTCTAATTCGTACTTTCGTACTAAAGGAAGAAAGAGAGAAAAAGAGAAAGGACAAGCGCGTGATAATCGCTCTTGAACACCGGAAACGTCCAGTGAGATAGTTTTCACCCGGAAAGATTAGGAGCAAACTCCGGTTTGGACGTGATCGGCGATTGAATCGCGATACATCTATATATCAGTTTTACGTTGGAAATGTCGCTCTTCCGAGTGTATCAATCCACATACACACACACTTAGATACATACACACGCACACACTCTATATTTTGTAATTTATTTATATTTTCGATGAGAATAAAGGTAATTTTTATCAACGACACTGGCTGCAGACTGGTGTGTGATTGCCGACTTTCGTTGTCGCGAGTTGCGGTGCGGTGCGGAGACAGGCATGGAAAAAAGCGAACTCCGCTGAAGGGTATATAAATTATGTATTTCATTCTTTTTCTCGGCATAAGAATATATATAAATATATACAAAAGTATTAAAAAAAACCGCGCCGCACAATTAATGTACGCATCGACTTACACTACTATTTCTTCTTATTCTTCTTCTTCTTCTCCTCTATGGCATGTAAAATAAAGAAAAGGATTGTAAACTTCTATTAAAAAGGAAATGGACGTAATGAAACCTAAAGTTATACATATACAATATATATATAAAGAGAAATATATATAGAGAGAGAAAGAGAGAGAGAGAGATGAGACAGTGGAATGTATACATTGCACAATACTGAGCTTGAAGAGAGAGAACTTAAGGTGGAATGAGACTAATGAGTACGCGATAATGATTAGAGATCATTGCCGTTCTCCGTGCCTCCATACGTCACTGCCGTTAGTCGTAACGACCATTCGCGGAATCGGAGATACATAAACCGGAGCCGGACAGCTCCTAAGTCAAAGTAACAACAAGCGCGAGTATTTATATCGGGTCGATCGGGGTAATCGAGCAGAGCTCGGTGCGAGAACGAGGCGCAGGTCTATAATTTACCGGCTCCGAGTTCAGACGCGAAGGCGCAAACGTACTTCACAGATGAATGAGCTCTTACTTCGCGCTATGCTATGCGACTCACGCTTCATTAACACTAGATAAATATAACACCGCGATAATTTCCAGCCACGATAATTGTCGATTCTTATCTCGATAGCTATTAAGTAAGTAGTCATCACTTTTTTAAGGCGAATCTATCGCTTATTATTGACTCGATCACTGGGAGATATCCCGGCGTGACGTTTATCTCTTGTCGCGATTACTCCGACAGACCTCGTGTATGTATGCGGTAGCATGAACAGGCACTCCACACATACATGCTAATTAATATGGCTAAGTATATAAGTACAGTCATGGCCGCTTCTTAATATATGTATATATATA
>NW_022639474.1:59292-95952 GCF_010583005.1 Odontomachus brunneus
TATATATATATATATATATATATATATATATATATATATATATATATATATATATATATATATATATATATATATATATATATATATATATATCGATGATCGTTCGAGTCTTTATTGCGCGTGGACACTTAAGCTAGGTGTAAGCTAAATTACTTTGTACGTTGTTCTCGTTTGTGGCACGGAGCTCGTCAGACGGACGTTTCCGCATTAGTATCCTTCCTGAAACAGTGATGATTACGATTATTCAAATCTGATCTGTAAGCTAATAGATAGACAGAATCGGCGAATAGAGACAGTTGTCGCGATTTAAGTTAGATTAAGAGCGATTTTCGCAGAGTCACCATGCTTACCTCCTCGCTGATGGTTTTAGTCGTCAGTGCAAGCACGGATCACAGAAAAGATACAGTTATGTTAGAATGTTCCAACACCACCTTTTGCGTACAGCAAGGAAAACGGGAAAACCAAAGAAACCAGAATGAATTAACAAGCGTTACCGAAATATGCGCTATTTTGTTATGTCTTAAGTGTGCGTATCTGTCCAAAAAGTTCGTAGACAATCTTTGAAATTTCATTATTACCTTTAATGTATCACCTTCAATATACCCTCTTTGCAAAGCTATACACTTATTCTAGAACTTTCTCTATTGCTGGAAACATTTCTGAAACTTTTCAGTTGTTATTTCTTTTATTTAAAAAAAAAGTAACAAATACTATTAATATAGCTTTGGCTTTCTTGAAGTCTTTCCTTTTCATTCTTCATTTTATGGAAGATTATACTTGTTAAATTCATGATTCATCTCTCATTCATAGTTTTATCAAAAAGTTGATATTAATTTCTGATATATCTCAATCTGTTACACAACATACCGGTAAAAAAAGTCTGCAGAGTTTTTGGGCAGATTGTGTGTGTCAAATTGCTGCCTGCTTCTCTTTTATATACGTTGGATATGATGTGTATTTGTATTGTCTTTTTGTAAGTTACTTTACATCTTAACAAACAGGACAACACATTTCACGAAGGTAATCGTTTATATAAAAGTTTCTATTTTTACTGAAACGTGACGATGTGGTGTTTTATTTTTACAATTCATCAACGTATTCGACATCATGTGACTTCATTTATCTACAGATTACTCCAAGAATTTTCAATTTTTCAGCATCAAATCCATCGTACATAAGAACCCACGCCAGCCCAACTACCTGACATCAATCGATTTAAACCATTGACTGCCACCTCCTACTCGCGAAAGAATAAATTCTCTGTGATACCCGTGATACTCACTCAGTCTCGGTGATAGTCTGCTCATACTGCTGCTGCTGCTGTTGCTGCCTCAACGCCGCTAACTCGTTGCTGTGCTGCAAGTCGTGGGTCAACGAGCTAGTCAGTATCCTGCCGCTCATCGGCAGGATGTACTCTGGCGTGTCCTCCAACACTGTAGGCGTTATCTTGCCGCCACGTTTCAAACTGCCATACCTCTCGGATCCGCTGAGGTTGTCGTGCTGAGAACTATGTAAACTTTGGCCTCTCTTCAAGCTGCCATAGCGCTCGGAACCGCTTAAATTCTCGTGATTCGAGTTTTGTGAGTGGTGGCTCATGCTTGATGCCAGGATACGTGAGGACATGGACAACATATAAGGGGTGGGTGACACTGTGTGGTCCTCCTCGGCAGTGTATGGAAACAGGTACTTTTCTCCCAAGTGGTGTACTTTCTCTTCACCCTCTGAGTAATTTTCATCCGGCTGGCTCTTCTGTGGCGAACTCATGTCCGGATATGGCAGTGGATTCGGACTGGACGTCTTGTTCGAAGCCATCTCGTTGTCCGACATGGTGCCACCGGACCATTGACTGCCTCGCACGTCCATCACTGCGATACATACACAGAAAAAGTTATTGTTGATTTTTATAACATTGCATTCCTCTTAATTCGATTTATCGAGCGAACTTATTAGTCTTACCGTTTGACGACAAGTACGCTTCCGGAAGTTGGGAGCTCCATCGAGGAGCGTAAATGGGCTTAATATTAGGGAATAACTCGGTGTTTGAGCAAAGGATGTTCAAGTGTTCGGCAGGATTGGTGTGGATGTTGGGCAAGTAGCTGTGGGCGACGTGCTGTTGAGTAGAGACGCCCATGTTCCTGTGCGACCTTGACGTCACATCGTCCTCGTCCGAGCTGTGCGAGCTGGCAAGGTCCAAGCTTCTGCCACCTCCTTCGGCTTGTGAACCGTCGGAGTCTGACTCCGATTCTCGGCGCTGACCTCTCGGCTCCGTAGATTCTGTCGAGAATGTTGATATATGACAATCATTTATTTCAGAGCTCGGAATAACACTTTCAAGGCAATTATCGAGCATTCTCCGATTATTTTCTTACATAGCTTTCTCGCTTACTCTTTGAGTCATTGATTGTCACGCCGCTTAGCTGTGCGATTGGCAGTCAGTCTTAGGACCGCCAAGCTGAATAAGATCTGCGAGACTCGCCTTAAGTTTTGAAAAATTTTTATTGAAACTAGTATTGTAACTACAACAATATCTATGTTGATAGTGTAGAAAGAGAAATAACATTATATTACACGCGTAGAAAATTAGTTTCACAACTTAGAGAAAATCCTACAGGTCTTATTGAGACTGACAGGTCTTAAGGCTGATCACCAGTTACACACATGACGAGTGAGTGAGAAAGAAAGAAAGAAGAAAGAAAGTAGAGGTGCAGCCTTCGAAAATCATCTAAAAAAATACAAGTAATTCTCACTTGTTCCGTATAATTCTGTGTAATTCCAAATTCTCACTTGTTCTTGTATAAATAAAATCAGTGTTCACCGAATATTAACTCGTTCGATAATGTTGCGTTCACAAGAGGCACACATACCTTGTCGAGATTGTAGCGCTGATCTATGACTCCTCGACGACAGATATGGATCTCGATCGCTATTGTAATTGCTAGTGGACGTCGATGTATGCCTTAAGTGCGTATCACTACGGTACGGGCTCGAGCCCGTTTTATTTGTACTTCTCGAGGTCGTGCTACTCGTGGAGACGCCGACGTGGACTCTTCTGCACACGGATTCAGCTCCGCTGTAGGTTGACGAATAAGCCAAAGCGGAACGCTGGACACAATCATCAGCATTTCAGTATTGAATTTTTGCTTGAATTTTCTTCCTCTTTTTAATCTCATTTCTCAAAATCCAATAAGTTAGAATTGGATATAAAATGAGATTAATATTGAATATATAAATATATTTAACATACAATTTTTTAATATTAACTCTCATATTTTATATATTATGTGAAATAAGATTAATACTAAAACACTAGAAATAAATTACCGAGTGGCCATTTACGTTTTGACTGCTACTTCCATTGCCCATACTTCCTTCCAGCAGAGGCGTCTTTTTGCCCATACACCTTAACAGGCTCTGATAGAGGTTTCTTCTCACTCTGCCGTTGATGAAGCAGTAGCCGATCAGGCTAAACGCCGCATGGACCACGATGGCAACGCTCAGCAAGTACGATAGCGTCGATGAGTTCTCGGATGCGTTGAGAACCGCCAAGGTCCACGTTGAGCCCAATAAGGGTAACGACGCTACGGATAGCCACAGGAGCGTTCGCAGATTACCGAAGCCCATGACGTGTTCCTTCAGAGTAAACGCTGCGCGAATACACATGATGAGAATGCAGAAGTTTATCAACACGGCCGCGCACACCGGTCCTATTAAGGACCAAATCACGGTCTCGTAGATCGACAGCCAACAACTGGAAGATCAAGCACATATATTCAGTCGTGTGTGTATTAAATCTCATAGTATTAAATTTTATTTTTGCAACTGCTTAACAGCTCACCAAGAGTAATACTAAGATGAATTAATTTCAAGACCAATTCTTCAACTTACAAGTAGAAATTTCCGTACTGATCAGCCCTGACACCGATGGTGAGTCCGACGATAACAGCTGGCAGACCGTATCCCATGGTGTAGTAAAACCTCATCTGACCATGATTGACGTCTCTCATTTCCGTCAGCATCCGATAAAGGTGAACGGAGTCGACGAGAGTCCAAGCGAAAGTGCTCAGCCACGAGTAATGCAGTCCTATCGCCGTCAGCTTGCAAGGAAACTCATTGGAGATGAGGGGATTTCTCGCTTTGAGCGCGATCAGGTACAAAGTTTCCGCTAAGAGGACGCACAAGACCAAGTTCTTGTGGATGCTGTTCGAGTTGGTTCCTCCGCCGCGAATTAACGCCAGGATCAATAGAGCGGATAGTAACAACGGCAAGGCGAGCATGAACGCACTGTAACTAGTTACGTCTTCCAGAAGGGACGGTTCTGGAACGTACTCCAAGTCGAGGACATCTGTCAGTACGGCGAAGGTGGACAATTGCATGCAGGAGCAGTTCACGATGGTGCCGAAGGATAAGGAATTTTCTTCGATTTCCGTGGTGCAGCCCATTCGACTCCACTCGCCGACTCTGAGATTCGCAGTCGTTAATCGAGATGAATTTTTCAATTATATTTTTTCTCAATCGATATAATTGTTTAAGATTTCTTACCCCCTCGCTGTACTCCAGTGAACGCACTGTGGATTTGTCCTAGTCTTGAAATCGTCGTTCTCGTTCAGCCAAAGTCGAACTTGAACCGGAGCCTGCAGAGGAATTCCTGTCAAGGACTCATAACCATTTTCCGAAGGTACTAACACTGAAATGGTCATCACGGGTGAACCGACTGCCACTTCCACGCCCCATCTAACCGCCACTGAATCGTCGAATCTGCAATGTAAAATGTTAGTGGGACAACTAGTTAGATCTTGTAGATTTTTTCAATAAAAATCGAAAGATTAATACTAATAGAAATGTTACGCACCTTTGCGGCAAGAGATTTCCAAGTTCTTTATATTGCACATAACTTAACACAGCCTTCCGATTGGTAAGACTGTTCTTCACATTCAACTCGCCCTGAATAAGAGGTTTAATGCCCAAAGTATTGAGAGGCACTTGGATCTTCGAATGCGGATCGAATCTACTGGGGTCAGCCATATAATTGTTGTACTTTGGGAAACTGACGGATGGACCAAAGTGCGTTGGAGAGCTGAGGAAAGCAGAGGTATCAGGTAGAATGACTTTTCGGTCAACTTCCGAAGGCCTCGCCGTTGACAACGTGGGATCCTCCTTGTATTCGGTGGTCATGTAACCGAAGAGACTTTCTGATGTAACCACGTCCAGGCCTAACACTGAAGCATAACATTGATGTGCATTAATTCTTAGACTATTAATCATTTTACGGAATATGGATAAGTTGAGAAAAAAAAAATTACTTACCAACGTTAGCATCGACTACTTCGAAGGGATTGGTGAACGTGTCGTGTTGAGACGCTGTTAGAGTCTTCAGATATGTCGCCATAGCGTCCAGCACATTATCGGGACTGTCTCCGTTAAGATCTCCGATCTTATCCCATTTTTCCTTATACTTAGATCTTAGAATTGCTCCAGCTATGCCAACCAGATGAGAAACGTAATCCTTATCTTGACTGTGAGTGAGATTTAGTCCCACCAGACTCTCTTCGTAACGTAGCAGTGCCACTAACAAGGATTCTGCCACCAGAAGATCCGCACCGTACATCTCTTTGGTGATATTCACTGCTCTGTGAACGTCCTTTGCCATCTTCACGGCTACGTAGGTGTTCAGCGTAAGGTCCTTGATCTCTAAAGCCGCCAGTTGATGTCGTTGCTCGACAAACGCTTCGGATGTGCAGTTAAAGAGGTCAGGTGGTTGCCAACCGCCCAGCTTGTCGTCGCACGATCTCGAAGTTTTACCCTCGGCAGTGCCGGGACAATCTTCAATGGCTGTCATCCCAAAGGGAGTCCTCGGCCACCAGAGACCGTCCGAGTATGATCTGGGACAGCCGTCGTAGACTACTTCGCAGCCCCTCAGAGTCACCTGATGTATCACATAAACATTAACATCAGTCTCATTGGAGAAAAATTATTTCATGTGCAAATAAAACATATTATTGTTCCATTGCGAGAATGGAAGAAGAACAGATGGAGTATTACTCTATTCTACTTTCTCACCTCGGCGTAAGAATTCGGACAGTCCGTGCAGGATCGGCCAATTACCCCAGTGCGGCAACGACATTGACCGGTCTCGCTGTCGCAGCGTGGTCCGAAGCTGCCGGTCGTATAGCATTCACAAGGTATACATTCCTTGAGTCCAGACGGTTGGTAGTGATTCTCTTTGCAGTAACATTCTCCGGTGGTCTTGTTGCACGCCGGATCGTAGCCCTTGGACTCATCGCAGTGACAAGGTCCACACACAGGTGAACCCCACCAAGTAGCTGGACAAGGTTGATCAGCCTTAATCTCGCAGTAGTCGCCAGAATACTCCGGCGAATTGCAATCGCAGCGGTAACCACGTTTCGCATCGGTAACGTCTTCGACGCAGGTGCCAGTGCCGTTGCAGGGTTCGAGATCGCAGACACGTTCACAATTGCGTCCAACACGACCAGCAGCGCAAACACATTCACTGGATTGCCACTTGGTCACGCACTTAGATGCCTCCGGACAATCCAAATTACATTCGGATTCCGAGGGACAACCGTCACCGACGTTCTCTTGAATCATCGGTCTCTGGAGAATGGTCTGATTGGTACCGATACGTATATCCTGCACGCAACCTTCGAAGAAGGGCAGGTCGGTGTTAATTGCCTGATCGGGGCCACCGACGAGAATCTTGCCGATGTAAAGACCTTGCAATTTGGCTGGTAGCGGCAAGATGATGGGTCGATCGCGGTAATCCGTGTCCACGGAAACGTGACCGCTTTGCCAGACAATCTCCAATCGATGCCATTCGCCGTCAGCGATGATAGTCACGGTACGAATGACATCGGTGCCGTCCAGCGAGGCTACCAGTTTGCTCTCCCGAATCTCCAATAAAACTGAGCTGTTTTGGCCGATTTGCACGCTCATGACGTATGCCTGTCGCGCTCGTGTTCGTAAACTGATTGCGGTCAGCCAAGGTAGTTGAATGGGTCGTAGTAGTGGGTTGAAGCTGAGCATACCGTCGCCGTGGAAACTCCATGGTATGCCGACCTCCTCGGAACACGTGGGTCCGGCGAAGTCGGCCTCGCACTCGCACACGAAGCCGGACCAGACTTCACGACACTTACCGTTGTTCCTGTACATAAAGTAATCGTTCAAACATCTCACGATAATCAAGTGATACGATAGATTTTAATTTTTATTTGTGTAGACAATTTTAATTGTTTTGATTGTGTTATTTTAATAATTTAATTTTAAGTTTAATTTTAATTAATCTCAATTTTTCTTTGACTCGATTCAATTCTTCAATCTCGCAGAGATGTCAGTTCAGTGTTCATCGTTACCTGCAAGGTGACGAAGCGCAGAAAGCGGTCTTCTCGGGGCAGCCAGCGTTGGTTCCGTTGTCGGCCACGAAAGAATTCAGATCAACGAACACGTGATCAATATAGAGATCGCTAATGCATCCGACGTAGTCCTTGTTTCTGATTTGAAAACTGGACGGAATCGATGGCAGACCACCTAATTGCAACGGTCCCGTCAGATCCAGAAATCTGTGACAGGTCTCGGTAACGAGTCCGCAGCGCTCCTCTAGAATTCTTTCGTTCCTGCCTGCGCAGGCCCATCTTGGTCCCAACTTCTCTCCGTGTTCCAAAGCGAGCGCCACATCGCAGTCATTCAAAGAGACTGTCACTGTTCTATTGATGTAGGAAACTTCCACCTCATGCCATCGACCGTCTGAAACTCCACCAGGCGTGCTCGCCGTGGCTCGGGTCACTTCGTCTCCGAGGGAGAAGCTGAATTGCACCTGTGAGTCTACAATTTCCAAGGCGATGAAGTCATGGCGTTCGTTGTATCTGCCATTGTAGAGTAACAGCCCATCAGCCAATTCGGTGGCGAACTTCAACCTGATGTGAAGACGATGACGTTGTCTCAGAGAGGCGAAGGTGAGAAACGTTGCCGGGCCGAAACTGCGCGCTCTCAATTCGCAAAGAAGTGTCACGCTGTCCAATGCGGCCACAGGACAACCCTCGCAAGTGAATCCACCGGAGTTCTTCATAGTGCACTGCGAACCACCCTTGCAGATGCCGGGAGAGCAGCCGTCACGATCCAACGAGATCTCACAGTTCTCACCGGTAAAATCTGGCAGGCAAGTGCACGAATATCCGCCTTCTCGCCTGCGACAGGTGCCACCGTTCGCGCATGGATTGGAGTAACATAGGTTTACCTCAGTATCGCAGAGATAGGCTTCGCGGCTACCGGTGAAACCGCGGGCGCATCTACAGGCGAATGTGGTAACCGGATAAATGGGTCGGAAGAGTACAGTGTCGCTACTGGCAAAGCCGGATGCGTTGCCGAACTTCAACACCGTCAGACACTCTTCGAAGTTCAAGCAGGGCTCTCGTACGCACAGATTGTCGTCGAAAGGTAAGACGGTGACTGTAGCCAGTCTCGCGAGGATACCGCGGTTCAAGTAGACTCGTTCCTGAAGAAACTGCGGACTGTAGAACTCGTCGACCGTGCCTGGTTCCACTTTCCGCGCTGAGAAGCTCACGTTCAAGATCTTGCCATGCACATTCGCGTCCTCCTGGATACTGAAGAGAAAGATATTCTCGCGTGGGCAAGGAATGATCGCCTCCAGCCCGTCTAGGAAGTATCCTAGAAGAGGGCTGAGGAACGCCTCTACTGTCATGTCGTCCAATCTCACGGTAATCGAGTTCAACAGCATCTCATCGGTTATTAGTCGCACTGACAACGTCATCGTGGCCTTCGCTTCGTTGATACCGTCGGTCACAGACACTTCCATAGTCGCCACTCGTGGCACGTTCGTATTCAATTGTGGAGACAGTCGGATCTCACCGGAGGTTTTGTTGAGGTCGATCAGATTCGCGTTGTTGCCGGCGAGGATGCTGTATACGAGGTTATCCGTCACGTCGGCGTCCATCGCCGGTATCCGGCCGATCGGCGCGGTTGGGAAAAAGTCTTTGAAGTTGTTGAAGATGATCTGGAAATCTTTCAGCACCGGTGCGTTGTCATTTACATCGGTCACCAGAATCTGTACCAGAGCGTCCGACCGCAGCGGCGGCGATGCCGCGCGCACCACCAGCTCGAATCTCTTCTTCGGCGACTCGTAATCAAGCTCCTCCAGGGTAATCAACTCCGCCCGGTCGGCGCCTTGCCTGATGTTCAAGGCGAAGCTATTGGAGTCCTCGCCGCCGATGATGGAGTATTGCACCACAGCGTTGGGACCTTCGTCGGGGTCATGGGCGTAGATCTCGCCGACGGTCGAGCCGATCGGCGAGTTCTCGGCGATGTAGAGGACGATCTTGTCGTTCTCGAAGGCGGGCGGCGAGTCGTTGATGTCCTCGATCTTGATGACGACGGGAACGACAGACGAAAGCGCGGGAGAACCGCGGTCTATGGCGACAGCCTTCAGGGAATAACGCGCTACTGATTCTCGATCCAATGATTTCGCAGTTCTGACGATGCCTGTTGTTGAATCAATCGCGAACGCGCCGTCACCGTCGTCTTCCAGAGCGTATCTCACCTACAGAAATTCTTATTAGGATTCTCGAAAAGAAATCATACAAAGAACAATTAATAGATAGAGTCAATTTATAAATTAATCAACGAATTTGTTATATTATAAGCCAATGCAAATTAAATAATTAACTGCTAAATTGACCGTTAATTTAATTGTTGTATTAATATATAATCATTAAATTATGTAAACATTAGATTAATTATTATCAGTTAATCAAATTAATTATTTTGGCTTCGTTTCCAAGAGAACTGCACTTACTCGGCCATTTAAGTCAGTATCCGCGTCGGTTGCCGCGACTCTCAACACGCTGGTGCCCACCAAGACGTCCTCAGGGATCGAACCTTGATATTGTGGTGCCTCGAAAACCGGCGCGTTGTCGTTCACATCTGTGACGGAGATTTCCACGTCAGTCGTGTCGGACAACGGCGGCACGCCACCGTCCCTGGCTGTCACCGTCAACAAGTATGAAGGTACCAGTTCACGATCGAGCGGTCGAGTTGTGGTGATTGCACCGGTCTGCGGATTGATGGTAAACTCGCTAATCGCCTGCTCGCCGCTATCGGTGGCCAAGCTGTAGGTGATCTGGGCGTTTTTGCCGACGTCGGAGTCGGTAGCGCTAACCACTAACACGGTGACGCCGACCGGCGCGTCCTCGAAGACTGAGACGGAGTAGGGTGCGTTCTCGAATACTGGCGAGAAGTTGTTGGCATCCGACACATTAACGTAGACCAGGGCGGTGTCGGTGCGGCCTCCGCTGTCGGACGCTGTCACTGTCAGCACGAAACGCTTCTCCTGCTTGTAGTCGAGCGGCTGAGCGACCGTGATGAGACCGCGGCCGTTTTGCGATGCGATGGAGAACCGTCCGCGCGTATTGCCACCTGTGATCTCGTAGTGGATCCTGGCATCCTCGTCGGGATCGGTGGCTGTTACTGAGGTGACCGGTGTGCCCGGTGGATCGTCTTCGGATACGACGGCCTCGTAGCTCTTTGGCTCGAAGTAAGGATCGTTGTCGTTTACGTCAGTCACCGTGAGGATTACCGTGGCGCTCGCGGACTTTGGCTCCTCGCCGGAGTCCGCCGCAATCACGGTGAACTGATATCTGTAATAGAAGCAAAAGTCACGATTTTTCTGATTTTACAAGATAGATCTCAATAGTCTAGATGTGTTTTCAGACTTTAGGCAGTTGAAGTATCCTTATTGCTCCACTCTGTGCAAAGATTTGACGATTAACCAGAGAAGTGTAGATCGATACCTTGAGCATTGTTCACGATCCAACTGCTTCGTCGTGTAGATCCAGCCGGTTTCTGTGTTCACCGTAATCGGGAAATTCTCCGTGGAGGCTCCAGTGAAATCACGTGCACCGATGGTGTATCTGATGAGCGCGTTGTTACCTTCATCGGCGTCGTAAGCCTGCACCCTCAGCACCGAGTAGCTCAAGGGCACATTCTCCGACACCGACTCCTGGAAGTGACTAGTGTAGAACCTGGGTGCGTTGTCGTTCACGTCCCTGACCATCACAAGCAATTGAGTGGTGTTTGAGCGAGCCGGCGAGCCGCCGTCTTGAGCACGTATGACGATTTTATAGCTCCTGGTGGACTCGTAATCGAGCGGCTTCACCAGAGCAACGTCGCCGCTCATCGAGTCGATAGAGAAGGTGTTCTGCGTATTACCGCCGATGATGGCGTAACGGACTGCCGCGTTGGCGCCGGCATCCGCGTCCGCAGCCCGAATGCGAGCCACTACCGGATTCGTTGTGTAATCCAAGTCCTCTGGCACCGCCGCTGAGTACGTGCGCTCGGTGAACTGCGGGTAGTTGTCATTGTCATCCAACACGCGCACTACCAGGGTCGCGTTCGCGCTTCGTCGCGCGGATGGCGGCGTCGCCTGATCCGTGACGCTCAGCACGACCGTGTAGATCTCAGTTTGTTCGCGGTCGAGCGCCGTTCTCGTTGTCACCACACCAGATCTGGAAATAATCGAATGAGTCATAGTACACGCACGTGAGCTCTCTTAAATCAGACTCCATCGTCGTTCAAGCCGTTAAACTGATGCTAACCTGGGGTCGATCCTGAAAACCGCCGCGTCTTCGACATGCATGGTGTTACTGCCTATCGTAGTGGACACGATGGAGTACTCCACCTCAGCGTTCCTACCGGTGTCTTGATCTGTGGCCTTGACCGTGATCACCGTGGAGCCTACGGGAACGCCTTCACGCACCGACGCGTCGTACTCGGGCCATTCGAAGTTTGGCGCATGATCATTCGCGTCTAACACGTTAACTTGAAGAGTCGTCGTGCCGGTGCGCGGAGGAAACGAGTCGTCTACTGCCAGTACCTGTGGTATAAATTAAATTTGTTTAACTTTGTTGAATTTGTTCTTTCAAGAAGAATTTCATTATCAAAGTAGAATAATATCTCGAATAATATTTTTTATTATACAGATATTATATTTTTTCATATAAATTTTTTTCATTTTTACTGTTTTTAACCTAGTAAAGCGTCTAAAAATAGATTGTCAGTAAAAGATCTACCTTGCTAAGGAACATAGTTAATTTCGCTAAAAACATAGCGAGTATTTTAATAGCACATTTCAGTTCACTAAAATATAAGTAGCACGTGTGAAATGAAAAAACAATGAATTGCTGTAGTCGATCTCGTTTACAAAATTCTATAGAAATTTTTATTATAACTCTTCGTGTAGAATTATTTACTTTTTCGCTTCAAAGTTTTGATACACACCCGAAAATAATGCACATCCACGTTCTCTCTGTCGAGCCTCGCGCGAGTCGTCACTCTTCCGGTGACCGGGTCGAGAGCCAACAATGCCTGCGACCTCGCGTCTATCAACGAACTCATGGAGTACCGGACGGCACCGTTTTCAGGATCTCTCGCTCTTACAGAGGTCACGTATACTCCCGGCTCCTTCTCCTCCTCCACTGCGGCGACGTAGAGGGGTTGTTCGAAATAGGGCGACTGGTTCTTCAGTTCTCGTCTCACTCTTCTGCCCAGGTCGGTGTCGTCCAGCTGACGGTGATGGAACACGATCTTCAAGCGATGCTCGGCGTCGGTCAGACGCGAGTCTCCGGCGCAACGCAGGTTCATGCTGACTGAGACCTTCCACAGTGGATCCACCAGGCATTGTTCGCTGGCGGAAACCAGGTCTCCGGCGGCGCCTTCCACGAGAAATCTGGGATCCGCTACGCCTCCCCATCTGGTCTCGCATTCTTTTAGAGCTGTTTGAGGCAGGAAGTCGCGAAGAGCTGCTACCAGCTGAGACGTTCGCAGGCATACCTCGGTGAACCTGTCGAGATAGACGCATCTTTAGATGAGTTGATACTTTGTGGAGTAGAATATATTATTGAGGTATGTTTCCGACAATTCCTCAATAAATTATATTACTATATAACAATAAACTGCGAAAATGATCAAAGAGAAGATTCATTTAAACTTCAATTTATTTTATAGATATTTGTACGACTATCCTGACCATTAAGCTTTTCTCAGGAAAGTCTCTTTCATAGCGTATTTTTTACTAGACTGTTTTATTTTAATTTTTAATAAACAAGAGTGTTACTTTATTTACATAAGAAACCCCAACACGCACTAACCTGTCAGTGCTCGGCATCGCATAAGAAGCCAACGTCTCCGCCATCCAGCCTCTAGTGGCTGCCAAGTCGCGGTTCTCATTGCCACATCCGGTGATTAAGATCCTCAGAGGCAGGCTGTAGTAGTCGATAGTGGGTCTACCGAGCCTCGAGCTCGTCGAGTCGACGTAGAAGGTGAAGATGCGCGGGTACTGGAGACCGTCGCAGTTGAGACTCTTCGCTAAAGTCACACGGCCCGTGTGCGGATGGACCTTGAGAAGTTTCCTGGCGAACCAGGCGGTGCGCTCGCTGGACGCCTCATACTTGCGACGGCCACCCAACTGCGGCACCCCGGCCTCGAAGATAACGGTGCCGGCGGGCGTGTTGGACGACAGCACCGCCAAATATCCATGGCTTAGTGTCCAGACGGTGGCCAGGATCAGCAGAACCCATCTCCACCTCGCCATGGTCTCTCTTCGGATAGTTAATCCGCGCGATCCTGCAGTCCGTGCTGTTCTCTTCCCGACGAGTGTCCCATGGTCATTGCTGTCCTCGTGGATCTTTCGCGGACTTAAGGATTCATGACGTCACGATCCATCTGGAAGAAGACCGATCGGTTCTTAGAGAGAAAGAGAGGGAGAGAGGGATATATTTATCTCTAATTCTTATCTCAAATAAAATGACCAAGAAGCAGATGTAAGTGATCTTCATACTTTGTTAGAGAGATCGATTGACTTTCAGATTACTTGACGTTATTGTGAAATTAATTTGAATTTTTATGTAAAGTAGAACGCGGTCGCAGGAGAAGTAGGTGGAAACAATCTTCACACTTCATTAAAGAGATTGATCGATCTTCAGCTTACTTGAAATTATTGCGGAATTAATTTGCATTTTTATTAAAAAAAAAAAAACGATCGGGAAGTAATTGGAGACAATCTTCATACTTCATTAGAGAGATTGATCGATGTTCAGATTGCCTGAAGTTATTGTGGAATCAATTTGAATTTTTATTGACAATAAAACGACCGGGAAGTAGTTGAAGACTATCAATTGTCACACTTCAAAAGTGGCCGTGGCAGCTTTTTTCGATTCCCTGGAGATACAAAAATATCGCAAGTGAGAGAAGCGAAGGACAAGGGTGATCGCGAGGAGTGACATCGCGACTGGAAGTGATCTGTCGCGCGAATTTTTTCTTGCCTCGGCAACGTTTAACTCCACGCAGAAGGCAGGTCGGGTCTATGAGGACGAGCCCGAGTGTATAAGGACGTGAGGACGACAGAGTCTTGTTCTTTCGCCTTACTCTGCTCTTGTCGATTTAATTGCTCTCGTTGCAGTCCCGCAGCGGAGGCACCATAATTGCCGGCGCATACTGCAGTTTTCGAGGCGCGCGAGGCTTCCCCTCGCTGAGGTACGACCTTCCCTGGCCGTGGTCGGCACAAAACGTGGGAAACAAACTATTTCCGGCCGTTGCCAGCGCGAGGTGGCGAACATACGTGAGATTCGTTGACCTCTCATGCATGCTCATTGCCGCGAGCGTGTATCACTTCTCGAACGCTCGACTTCCGCGCGCGATCTTGAGAAACTGCGAGCAACGGAACCGCGCGTATCAAGAACGAGAGCGAGGAGGCCGTAAAAACGAGCTCGTAAAAATTCCTTCGATCAGAATGTACAGAGGTGGATTTCGTTAATTCTCGAATAGCTGGCGGATAGTTGGCTGCCATAGTGGGCCGGCATTATAATATCGTCACCTTTCACTAATTCACATGTAAAACACAATCAACCATCTGCAATAAATTAGATATTTAGCCAATAGAGAGCTAAGGAATATACGCGTCGCGAATTGTATTTCTTGTCACATCTTTGGTAATCCTAACTTGAGTTGAGTATTGAAATGTAATCAATGGAGAACAGTATGCCAGGCAAAATATTAATTGGTGCACAATGGATTGCAAAACGGTTCAGACACGATGAAGTTGGAAGCTCACCAGATTGTCACGATTGAAAGTAATCATTGTAAAAAAAAATAGGGTTGCTTAGTTATAGTTATATTATTAAATATTATTGATACTAATTACTCATTAATATTATTATTATTTATTATTATTTAGTGTTTTTAATGATGTTGTTAATTACATTATTATCGAATAAGCCTGTCGATAATGGCCCAATTTTGACAGTTTGATGAGTTCCCAACTTTATTGTATTTGAAACGTTTCCAACCGATTGTATTACAATTAATCTAACGCGATCCTTCTCTCTTCTTTTAAGGAATAGACTTGAACGCGGGGTCGTTTTCACCCATGTGTCCTTGACACCCAACTTTGGCTAATAATGGCGAGTTTACTATGCGGGAATGCGACGTCCTGTGCAGTCACGCTCGGAGAAACGAAAGACGGCGATCTTTATCTACGTGCTGTTCAAGTTTTTACACGTTTTTATTATCCCTTGCGTTTATTCCAGGTCTGAAGCCTCCACGATATAAACGCTCGTAAAAAGAAAAAAAAACAAGAAGAGAAGTAAAAGATACAGACATTGAACCGAGTGGTACATAATTCGAAACGAATTTCCGGGTGGTCACTTATAAAATTCACTGAGCTGCGGCGAGCGTCCGAGAGTTGTTCGCGAAATAAACGCGAATGACTCTCTCATTTCCACCCACGCTCGCGCCGGCGATTTTGGTACCTCGTGCTTGATAAAGCCGGATTCGACTCGTGCAACGGAGGTGCTTCGAAGTGCCGCGGATAATTTCAGTTCGGTATCTGGGCGAGTGCATGAACCGAGGAGAGGAACCGATACGAATGCCGCCGGCCGCTTCGCTCTTGTACCTGTCGTAGATAGCGCGGAATTCGATTTAACACCTCGGCTGATTCAACCAGCCGATATTCCGGGGCGGACTTTCTAGAGAAGTAACTGTAAAGACGCGATCCTTCGCCGTCCACGGCAGAACGGTCGCGAAACACACGTGTACGCATCATCGATGAAAGCGAGCGAAAAAATTGGGTGCTCGAGGTGCCGTTAGAACTTCAATGGCGGGATTACTTAATGAGACATCTTAATACGCAGTCACCTTGACGCGAGATTTTCGAGAAGAGAACGAGTAGGAAAGCGGTAGCTGTCGACGTCCACACAGCATATGTACTCGGTCGTATTCGGTCGTATTCAGTCACTTGATTTATGTGCCTTACGTCGGGACCCGACTATCGCGTCTCTCAATCCATAACTAGGTAACAAGCATCCGCAACGATCTCGGTAACAAACCGCATCCTCCCAATCGATTTGCTCAACTGGTGGCGATGTTAACACTGCGAGCGCGCCGGAGAACGACGATTTGTCGGATACTCGATTACCACCAGCAAATCTGGTAGAACGCACTTTTTCGATTGCCTCGCAATGAGAATTGTCAAACTGAACACGACATAAGTCATACAAACGTGAAAAAACATCCTCCTGGAGAAGACAAGCAGGTAACATTGAAATGGATATTTGTTCAATAAGTTTGCACACGGCTCCCCAATAGATTTTCCCGCTGGTCAATTTGCTTTAAGAAATGTAAAGGAATACCCTCACTACTAGCAAAATTATGCGTGTAGATGACGTTGAAATGGATATCTCTCGTCGATGAGTTTTTTTTGGGACCCACAAAAATGAAGAAATCCCCTCGTGGAGAAGTGGTCGTGCAGGTAACATTGAAATGGATATAACCATAACAAATTTGCACGTTGGTCTCCGATGAACTACCCCGCTGCTCAACTTGTTTTAAGACTCGGAAACGTGAAGAGAGAGAAAGAGAGAGAGGGGGAAGAGTGAGAGAGAAAGAAATACCCTCATAGTAAAATTATTCATACAGATAACATTAAAACTATATTAATCAAACGTATTAATAAACTGTATTAATCACATGATATTTAATCACATGTTTGCACGTTGGTACCCGTTGAATTATCCCGTCGATCATTCTGTTTTGGGACTCACAAGAGTGGAGAGATCCCCTCGCGGAAAAGCGTTCGCGTAGATAACGTTGAAACGAATACTCCATAACAAGTTTGCACGTCGATTCCTGATGAATTGTCCCAGCGATGATGAACGCACCGCAGCGTCAGGTGCAACTGCCAACCCGATATCGACGTCACGCTACACCGTCGACTAATCTCTCTATCGAGGGCGCTATTAGATCCGAGCTGAGCGCAGGAGAATATTCAAATGGCGAGACGCCTCGGTGTGCAGCGACGCTCTCGCGAGCGTCCCGACTCGGCCGGGAAACTTTAGTCCGCGGCTTGAGACGCGCACTCACGCTGCATAGGCGCATGCAGCCTCTCGGTGCAGTTCGCGAGATTATCCCGCTGGTCCGCCGGTCCCCCGAGATCGCGGCGACTAGTTGACCGTGCCGAGAGCGCGAGATAGCCCGATACTTACCTCGGTAAGTCAGCCTCCGATCGTCCTCCTCGTCGCCCGAGGGCCCGAGAGAGCCGATCCGGTTCTCGCCAATCCTCACGACCGACGCACCGGCACGAACCAATCGAACCTACCCTGGATCCCCGCGGGCGCGACGCTCTTACGGACGCCATCCGCAGAAAACGAGATGAAGAAACGGCAGGACGGAGGGACGCGACGGTTGCACGGGCCGTTGATCGGCGATTCGCGTACGATACGATACGATGCGATACGTTTTCCGCCGAGAAATCGATTAATTTTTTCCCCGGGCCTCAGCCTTGTTACGGAACGGAACTTTTGTTTGCTCTGGTAGTCGAAAAACCCGGCGGATGTAGCGACGCAAATTCAACATAGTCGGCAAGATGGTCGTCGTGCAATAATCATATACACTCTCTGAAAGAAGAAACAGCTAAAAATTGGCAAACATTTATTCGATGAATACTAACAGCGTGCCTATTTGTTAATATAAAATATGTTTTAAATAAGAAAATGTATATTTTCCTAAAATCTTAAGAAACACTCAGTTTTCTCATAAAAGCAATTATTTATTCGATTCAACTAAAGGAATTTAGAATACTTGCCAATGTTCTAATTTAAGTACATATGCTGTTAGTACTCACTGAATAAATATTTACTAGTTTTCAGATAGTTTATCTTTCAGTGTAGTTATTCCACATACACGCGCGTTATCAGCGCGCTGAGTTGCAGTACAGCGAAAAGAAAGGAAAAAGAAGTGTAAAGTGCAAACTCGACAAAGTTGACAAAATAGTCGTTGTGCAATAATTATATCTAATTATTCCACATATGAGTGCTATCAGCCTTGACTTAAGCAATAAAGGGAGAAGAAGAGAAAACCCATGACGAAATATAAAGCGACGCAAATATGACATAGTCGTGCAAAATAGTCGTGCAATAATTGTATTTAATTATTCCACGCACGCGCTATCAGCGCCGACTTGAGCAATAAAGAGAAAAGGAAAGAAGAGGAAATGTGGAGCGTAACAAGAGAAAGGAGGAGAAACCGTGGCATTATGAGCGTCGTCCGGCTGGATTATACGTTATCTGCGCGAAACGACAGTTATCTGCGGTCTCTCGTGGATCATTTTTGCCCAGACACCGTACACTTAAAGCGGCCACGTGAATTTTTCTGCCCGACTGAGCGAATTTTCCGAGCCTTCGGGCTACTTCTCGCTATCTCGAGAAATGCTCGTCTCAACTTTCCGCGGAGAGCCATCTCGATGTTATCTTCGTGAGGTATTGAAGTATACAAATCTCTCGTGGCACTCTCAAGCGCGTGATCCTTCGGCACATCGTTCATTTCGTATCTTATCTGAATTCCCAAAGGTTACTTTGGGCGCCAAGAACTTCGTTCGTTCGTTGTACACGCGTTGTTCACCGCCCTGATGAGACGTGAGGACCACTGACGCTGCAACCTAAGTTTCCCGATCGCTAGATTATTCCACGATACAATAACGTGACTCCGTTAATGTCGCGAAAGTATCCTAGTGGAAGTTGAACCTCGTCGATGTCTAGTCACGAGATAGTAAATTTACACGCAAAAAATGATTTAGTAATATCAGCTAAACCGCGGTAGCTGATTCAAACTTAGTCAAAAGGCTAATCGTTTAGCTGTCACTGTTAAGAATTGGCTATAACAGCTAAGATGCATTCGCTATGAAATTCGATACAAATATATTAGGTAACATTAAAAATGCACATTATTTCAAGTAGCTAAGAAAAGTAGTTATTCCTAAATTTCTTATCGTATGCATGTATTAAAGAAGTTTGTCGTAAAGCTACAATAATTTGTTACAGTCATTTATTTCTAGCAGCTAATATTTCTCGCTGTAGCGCCTAAGTTTAACAGCGAATAAATTTAGCTTCGGTAGTATCGACATTAGCTGTCCCTATTTCAGTGACACATCTTATCTGCCACAGCTATTTTTTAGCTCTGGAAGCTAGTTCTTTTTTTATTTATCTAACATCACTACTAGCTATATAAAATAGTAATAGAGCAGTAGAGTAATATGTAATTTAATATAATGTAATGCTCGTTTTTCTTAGTGATTAGATAAATAAGTTAGCTGATGATTAAAGAAACGAAATTATAGTTGAGATGAATAAGTAGTTACTAGCCAATATATAATGTAACGCTCAATTTTGTTCTTCTGAGATTTTTCTAAAATTAACTTAAACTTATAATTTTGCTTTGCTACTTAATTTTGAAATGCTAGCAGTAATCTAGTTGTTAGATTATCTATGATTTAGAACAGACAGAGTATGCCGTCTACTCTATCATATTTTACATGTTCATTTGACAACTGGGCTAGACAACGGTTGCACCACAAACCCGATTCTTTCAGTGAATAGTCAACGAATTAGTAACGAGTTAGAAAATTTAATCTAGCATGCATCAGCTGGCTACTAGCTTTTGATTCAGACCGACTAGTTACATTTCTGCTCGGGTAGTTGCACGACGAAGTCGACGAGACCGATGGTGAAGCACACGCTCGAAAGAATCACTGTTCAAAGGATTATTTCCACCGCAAGGGCACTCCCTTCGGGTCGCCCTCGAAGGCCGCGCTATCTCGTTACCAAATGAAGCTGACTGGCCCACTGGCGGAACTATTAATTACTTCGAGAGAAGCCCAGCTTGCCGTGGAATCCGGTCCTACCAATTATCTCACGGGCATATTCGCGGTAAGAGGAGCATCCTCGCCTGCGATAGACCCTTCTGGGCCCAGAATGGGTCTCAAAACTCGTGCCGGTGCCGTTCTAGCCGCGTGATGTTTCGACGAAGCAAAAGCCTGAACTTGAGCCTGTTATCTCAAGTGAGTCTACCTTGAAGAAAACGATGACATCTCGAAAGAGACCTATAAGAGCGGACAATCGATTCCCTCCGACGTTTCCGCGATGATCCAGTCATTGAAATAGCCGACGATCGAGGAAATCTTCTCCGTGGCTTGAGAATATTTCGTCATCTAATCGGTTTCCTATGGAGCACCGGTACTGCGGAACAGTAATAGCAGCAATGACTGCTGGACTTTTACCGGACCTTTACCGTGAAGCGCTTTCAGGGCCAAAGTGAGATTAAACTATCAATCTCTGACATTCTAAATTCCATTCAAGAGCTCGCTACGCTCGGATCTTGCGAGGTCTTATAAACTTCCAAGCGAACTTCGGGAGAGGGAGGAATCCCTTATATAAGCTGATAACTATTAATCTCTGACATTGTGGAATTCAATTCAAGTTAGCTCGGCTCCCGTGTGCATCCCGACTCTTATAAACTTCTATGAGAACATTGAAACGGCTAAGTCCCAAGTAAACATTTATTATTGCGAAAAGAATTGCGAAAGAATGAAAATCTCTCGGACGCTCGATGAATGAGAACTTACAAAATTTGATCGAGTCGAAATTTCGACCTCAATATTTTATTTAAAATAGCTTTGAGCTTGCTTTACTACTCTAGAGTCTATATTAAACTCTTTTCATTCTATTTAATCTATCAACTTTGTCGAAGGGTCTTCTTTAGGACCTACAAGTGATATTTTTTGTGAATTTCCTGCATTTAGAGGCGCTAAGGTAGGACTCCAGTTTTCAAATCCATACACTGATCCTTCAGAATCTACAAACGTTCAAAGTAGATGAAAGTTCTATTCTACTTAATCTACAACGTGCTCTTTGCTTCCCGTTTCTTGTTCTCTACTTTTTTCTGGCTAAAGGCTTCAGGTCACATAGAAAGTGATACAGAGAAAGAAAGAAGAAGCAAACAACACTTTGCGGATCTGAGCTAAACCACCTTGTAAAGCAGAAAACTTCAATTCCGTTCGTTGGAATTCCGAGGAGAGCTCTGTTCAGATTCCGTTACATCAAGTTTACAGTTGGATAATCTTCGGGAAACTTGTTGAGGGCGATCACACGTAGGATTTATGGATCGACCGATAGCTGCCGAAGAATGCGACGCGGAAGAGGTGTGCACGTCGCGCGGTTGTGCACGCTGTATACATAGAGTATCCTCCGCAGGAACCACCTGCCTACGTACGTACATACGTGCATGAGTGCGGGTTCACATACCACGGGTGCGTTTCTCGATTAACGTTATTTCCCAGCGATCTCTCGCGGACACGGCGGGTGGAATACGCTTTCCGCGAGGCGAAATTTCATCAAGCGCGATTCCTAAGTAATACCCTGGCCCGTAGTGTAATAACCCCCGAAGACACGTTCGGGCCGTATCTCATTACGATTACGTACGCGCGGACGCCAAAACGTAGGACGGGGCGAGACGAGCGCAGAGATCGCTAAGAATCGGCCCGATGATTATTTCGACGAAGAAAAAGACTCGGGCGACTCTGATGAATCGCCAGAGGCGTCCTCCTTCTGACCGGTGTCAGCGACTCTCCCTCTTCTTCTTCTTCCTCCTCTTCCTCCTTCTCTTTATCCTCCCCTCGTTCGTCTCTCTTTCTTCAACCGCCAACTTTCTTCTGCAACCACCGGCTCGGCTCGGCTCGGCCGGTCCGCCCGATGAACGCGAACACGCGAGGGACGGCCGGCGCAGCTATTACAATAACCGGTGTACGCGGTTCCGCTCAAGGTCGTGACGAAGAGACCGGCGAACGCTCGAGGAGGCGACTCGAGTCGACGAGGATTTCCATTCTTTCGGGCTGGAACGTCCTCCCAGAGCGAGTTCACTCGCGCGCGAGCGATGGCGGCGAGGTCGGTGCGTGCGAACGACACCCCGACTGAAATTTATCCCGTGATCAGGTTGATCCCAATCAGTTATCTGCTTTGCATAAAGTGACGTTATCGGGGGTTCTGGTTATTAATAGAAATTCCTACCTGCACAGAAATTTCCCTAAGAATTTCCCAGATGCAGTATAGATTTAGAATGCTCAAATTGGTTTGGCACTACAACACCAATTGGAAATCCCATTCTAGTATCAATCATGGCTTTTCTGTTTAGAATCGAAACAAAAATGCTATGAGACTCGCGCTTCTTCTCAATTAGTAATGCCGATATACTTTTATGGTATCAAACAGGGAATTCCATTTTTGCACCAACTATTATATTCAATAGAACAAAAGATGAAAAATAAAGTATTTTTATAATACTTCGAGTATTTTAGTATATAATAAAGTTATCTGGAAAGTCAATATGTTTTATTCAAGTCTAACATAAAATGAAGACTAAAAAATATATTAAGAAAACTTTGGCTTTTCCCCCAATTTAGAATCGCATGTTTAAAACTATAAATAATACTTTTAACACTAGAAACCATAATTATTTTAGGAAATTTAGTTAATCTCAATTAAATCCAAGAAATTTTCTATGCGGGTTATTAATGAGGATCTAATTTCCACTCTGCAATTACACATTTACATAACTTATCAGGATTTGATAACTTGTACAAACCAGATAACTGATTGGGATCAAAATTGACTATGGGATAAATTTCTCGTCAAGGTATTGCAGAGCAAGCTGGAGATCGTAATCGAGTGATCGCGGCCTGATGCTCACAATGATGAGGATAAAGAGACGTGCGGGTTTTGAATGTTTCACAATCGACTACTTTAGTGCTTTAAGTCGTGATCGCTGAATAATCGTGCCTGAGATTGCTCCACGAATGAATTCTGGATTATCTTGATTATCTGAACTACCTGAATGTTTGAGCAACGCTTCAAAACCTGATCGCCGCGGCAACGGGATTATGGAACATTCAGATTCACTTTACGACTTTGGCTGACAGAGCCGACGACTAGATTTTCTAACCGCGCGCGCCGCCGACCGACCAGTGACGAGTTAACTCGCTGACGCCGCTCATCGTCGCTGGAGGAGAGGACGTGCGAATGACACCGGGGAAAAAGGGGCCGAAGAAAGGAACGTTCCCGATGCGACCGAGACGGCGTTGCATTCTTTCACGGCGACGCGACGCGATGCACCGGGAGGCGACGCGAGAGGCACGGGGCCGCGATTCGCGGTGAAATCTCTTTATTCCGCGGCGGCCACAATGCGCACCGTTACGTGCGAACGCAAAAGCATATTCGCGTAACGGTAAGGTCGAAAAGGGAGAAGAGAGCGAGGGTATCTCGTGCTCGCGTGGGTAGGAAATAGGCTCGTCATCGGATTTATCTGGGCGCGGACTGAGACCTCACGCTGATCCGATCGGAATCGATTCGACGCGTCCGCGAACGCGTCGCTTTTTTTTTACCGCGTACGATACACCGAGCCTCGGGAAATACCTAACGATGGTTACTTTGCGCGGTGTATGTACCCTGGAAAAATTCGACTTTTTCTTTAAACGAATACACACTCGAAGTCTTTTCGTACTTACAATCAGTACTACCGACATGATCAAAGCGATTCTAACTCGCATCTATTCTATTCTATTCTAAATGAGAATAATTTTTAAGAGAATGATGCTTATGATAAACTAGTGATAAATCTGCGAGTACACAAACTCACGAAATACTTGAAACGAGTAACATTTATTTGAATGAACAGTGTATATTTTCTTTGTGCGTATAGATTGTTTCCGTTTTTTCATTACTTCCTAATCCTGTAAATAAACAAATGAATAAATTGCGGAGCTTATTAACGAATAAGAGTATGCGTGACGGCGCGACTGTCTCGAGGAATTTTTGTCTTTCTTCGGATGGAACTGGTTTTTCACTGTCAGCCGTTTGATCCATTTTTTGATTACACCGGATATCAATGAATATCTTGGATATCTCGGCGTTATCTCGATGCGAAAAAGTCGAAAAAGGCCGGGGTTCTCAAAGCGACGCGGCCGCCATCGACGCGAAGGTAAGGGGCAGACGAGATGCCCGGCGCGGATAAGGGTACCACGGAAGAACGCTCAATTTTATGGAACCTGTTCCCACCGTGCGTGCGCGTTTCCTCGCGCGCGAACGGGTTTACTTAGGCGCGTACACGCGTACACGCTTCACGCTCCTACGGAGTCTCGTAAATTAACGTCGCGCGCTCTTAACGGCCGCGGCCCGCTCGACCGGGAAATCCGAAAATCCCAGAGTGTCTTAATTAAAGACGCCACGTCTCGTCGCGCGCGACGGATCGATCCGCGCGGTCACGCGACGAAATCCGGGATGAGAGGGTGGACTTTAATTCGGCACCATACGGCGCGAATCCGAAGACAGTCCAATGATACGTTACGATCCTGTCAGGAAATTGTTTTGTATTTGAATCATTAAATTTTATGCGTGCACCGAGAAAAAAGTATTCGCAGATTTATTTGGAGATTATTTTGAAGAGATAAACTTTTATTCCCACAAATAAATAAATTTTTAAGTATTTTTTCTCGGGGTGTGCCTAGATTATTTCTGTTTAACTCATCATTAAATGGATAACAACATTTAACAGATAACATTCTGTTTTTTCTCAAGAGAAATATCAAAATTTGATATTTGAAATAAAATAAATAGGGGGTTGAATTTGCACGTAAAAGTAAGTTTTCGGGGGATATGCGGTCGTAGTCGCGAAAATAAGCCGAAAACGAGTGGGCTCGTGTCTGAGAGAATCGACGAAACTTTCGTAACAAGGGCTGCTGCACAATCGCGTCAGACACGATGCGAGAAAAGGGGACGAAAGAGAGGTCAGCAGCCCCCTTTTGCATGTTGTCTCTCTCGGACAGGGGTGAGTGACTCACGTTCCGCAGCCTCGACGCTGTTCGTCGGGACGCCTACCCTCCAAATATTGATTCGCTCGCTCGAAGAACGCACGCGTCGCGACGCGTGTCGTATCGTAGGCTTACGCTTTCGTAGGGTCGGTGCTTCGTTTCAGGTCTTCCCCCGAGTCGAATTTCCCCCGAGGCCTAGCGCGTATTCTCTCGACGCACAGAAGGGATCTCAAGACACTTCCAGGGCTTTTGAAAATTCTCTCCTTTCGATATTAAAGGGGTGTTTCGATTAATCGGGACAACGAGGGTAAAAATGGCACAAGTCACTATAGCTACGTTTGTGATAAACACGAAATCGAGTCTGAATGTTTAAAATTCGTAAGTGATGAGGTTATTTTATTTTCAGTTTGAACCCCATCATCTTCATATTTTCATGAAAAATGAAATAATTTTATTTCTTAATTATTATTTTATATTTTATAAGTGTAGTAAGATTTCCTCTTATGCTACTCCTTATCGTGTTGTGCTACAGATCGCTTCAAATTCGACGGACACAGCGACGTGTCGTCATTGATTGACAGGTCGCTGTGTCCGGCGCGCGCGTTTCTCCCGTCGTGGAAAACCCACGCGGGAAGAAGACACTGGGCTAACAAGCTGGGTTCGTTAACCGGGCGGTATCAATTAAGAAGGTTGCTTTTCTCGTGGGAAAGCGCCAACACAGCGGCGTGCCGTCGAGGGGAGTAGTAGAAGCCGCAGGACAAGAAGAATAAAAGGAGGAGGAAGAAGAAGAAGAAGCGCCTCGCACACGCGTGCTCGATACGGCAGAAGAGGAAGAAGAAGCACGGAGGTCACTCACCGTCTTCAGCAAGGCCGCCGTCGGATCCGTCACATCTTCCGTCGATCTTCGATATCACAATGCGAATCGATACGTGCCACCTGTCCCACTCGTGCCGAAGCGTCGCGAAATACGAGCGGAAAATTCGCGCTGCGCGGCGACGCGCACGATGCACCGCTTCACGTCGGTGTCGCGACTGCCGCCGCCACCGCCGCCGCCGCCGCCGCTTGCTCGCCTCCACACGTGCGCGTCCGTTCCCTCGGCCCCTCACGTGTGCGCGAGAGGTCGTAAGGCGCGTGTGCACGCACTCACACCTGTACACGATATAGTGATGTAGACGAGAACGTTGGGAGCCTCGTGCAAAAGATAGCGACGCATCGTGTCTACTTCCATTTTCGATTTCTCCTCTTTTACATGCTTTGTGAGTCGGTACAATTTTGCCTCTTTTTTAATGTAAATTCTTTTCAATTTTATGTTTCTAGTAGTTAGTAAAATTTGTTTTACTGAGGAACAAATTCCTAGTAACTTTTAAAGAGTTCCGCTAGAAACACAGCAAATTTTTTAATAGCACACTTTAGTTTCTAAAATATAAATATAAATACACGTATGAAATGAAAGAATAATAAATTACTGCAGAAGATTAATTCCTCGGCACAAAATTCTATCATAATTTAGTTGTATTAATTTTTACTATAAAATTCTTCCTCTCTTCTCTTTAAATTTTGTACAATTGAATCTATAATTATTTGTAGGAGAGAGAGAGAGAAATTGTATAAATAGTATAAGACGCCGTTTGATAGTGCCTTGGTTAGCTCCGGTCCTGGCCATACGTTCATTCACTCGCATGTGTATGCGTGAGTGCGCGCGTGTGTTCTTACATGACACGATGGTAACTGGTGGAGGACGACTACCTGTTCGGCTGGGCTGCGATCATCAGTGACACTCCGCGGTGAGATGAAGCGAGTCAAGTCGAGCAGACGAAGCCGAGTGGTTTCTGGAGCGCGAATGGAGCGTCGAAGTGTTCGCGAAACAATCGCGTGGAAAAATTTCGCGAGCGCGAAAAAAGGATAAGAATTAGTGGACGAAATTTCTATCTGCGATTCTATTTGACACCCTGTATAAAAGAGCTCCTTTACACGCGCGTGTGTATGTGAAGACGCACCTGCCGTCGATGTGTCGGTTGAGCTTTCAAACGCGAATCGGTCTCTTGTCTACTTTAACCGCGAGAGTAATTTTGCTCAGCCTAATTGTGCAACTCAGTAATATCGATGGGAAAGGAATTCATACATTGACTCGCGAGGGTGCGGTCTGTATTCAGCTTCGAATTGCACAATCGCGAAAGGATTAATGCAAATTAATTTTAAGGAGAAAGGCGCCGCCCGAGCCATCTGCTTCCAGGTTGGCGCGTCGACGCAAAGAGTGCGCCAGCTCGCGGATAGCGACCCGGCGTTATTCTTACCTACATGTGGCGCGAGATATTTAATAATACTTACGCTATTTATTATACGCTACTTATCGCGACACTTGTCGTAATTTACCCCACGAAAGATAACGTCTGTTCGATTCGATAAATCGATCTCACGAAAGCTCGAGTGTGACTACCGCTGCGCATGCATGCACATCGATCCTCATTAATCGCCAACACGTGTTGCTAGTTTAGCGCGATTTGTTCTTTTCGAGCATTCCTTGCTTGAGGTTCCAGTCGTCTTAATTTACCGATAGCATATCAAGTTGGAGAACCGGAATGACGTCGGCCATGAATATCAGCGGAACAACACACAGTCAACGAACCACGCGAAGTTAATTTATTATCGACGACCAATAAAATAATGTCCGAGGAGATGATCGGTGATTAAGATCTAATTTGTATGGATGACCGTCGCTCGTGAATAATTTAACCGAATGGAGCGAAACCGTCGCCAAGACCGTCGTCCTGGGAAGGAATCCGCTAGTGTGAAACATGTAATTTGTAATTGTCCTGAGCTGCGCGCGAATAACGCGGAAAAATGTCGCAGGATAGATGCCGCTTATACGATAAACAAATTGCGAGAACTAGTGTCGGATCCCGTCAGCAGCGATCATGTTCTGCGAATATCACAACTCCTGTGCGATTATCTCTACGAGATCGGCGACGAGGGTTACGTATCCTTTAATTTACCAGTATTAGAAATTGTTTTTAACAAAAATCCTTTGAGTCGCAAATCACTGAGATTCTTTGAATTTATTAAGCGAAAGAAATACTGAAAGAACATCAATACTCTTTTCTATAAAATAAAAATTAATTAAACTGAGCCCTTATTAAAAAAATTAATATAAAAATTAATTAAATTTAACACTGAGAATTAGTACCTGAAGCGCTCTCTCTCTCTATTTTATTCCCTTCTTTCTCCCGATCATTCCTCTGTAAACGCATTTCCTTAAAGACCCGTTCAGCCGTTGAAACACCTGCCGGCCGTGATGAGCGTGTTGGAGTTCCTCGCGTGGAAGACCAGAGAAGTCGAGGGGTATCGAGCGCATCTGGGTCGAATGCTGCAGTTGTGCAGTCGACCACCTTTGTTGGAGCGAGCTTCCGACAGTCTGACCAGCTCTGTCATAATGGAGCATTATTTCACGTTGCTGGGGTATCTGCTGACGATCTTGCCGAAGGAAGAGGAGATCCAGCAGGTCCGCGACGCCCTTGACTATTTATTAATTGGGCAAACGAGACCGGCGAACGTCGCGGCGGTGAAACTGGACTTTCGTCGACGAGCCATGGAAAACTCCAGGTTGCCAGTCACCGTCGCTGAATTACTGGAGGCGGCCTTACCGAAGATGTATCCGAAGATCTTGGAGCTGGCCTTCATGCTCGCCTCAATCTCGTATCAGTGTTGTAAGTGTCATCCAGATAATTGACAAGATATATGTAAATAGATTCTACTAGTATTCAACTCAGGAAAGAAAAATGAGGCATAGGGTTATTATACTTCTATCTAGTTATCACACTTAAAGTGCTTGTAAATACTACATAATATTTCTGTCATAATTTCGCGTATATTCAACTGACATGATACCAGCAACCTATACTATAGAGTAGAATATGCTCCTCCACTTACGAGATATGAGCTTGGTGACAATTGATTCGTGTGACTTCCAGACCCCTCTTTAAGAGTCCTTCGCGGATATTTACGAAATTAAATTTATACTGTAGGAGGACAATAATATTTAACAGTGTCGTTCAACAAATGCGTTCAACACTGTCAAACATCGTTATCCTCCCACAGTATAAATTTAATTTCGTCCCGACATCTGCGAGTGGCTCATATAGGCTTTATTTCTTTCACTTTAACCGTACAATTGAGTGCGCAGCAACGTGCAGATCTTTTGAAAACGATTCAAAGGAGCTAATGACTCCTTTTCGTAAAAATCTCGAACGAAAGAAAAGGAAGAGGAGACAATCCGAGTAGTGGCATTCGCTTTCAGAGCCGGGCAGCGCACTTTGTGCAAGCAACGGTCCGGCAGATTACCATATTGAATGCTCGCATATCGAGTGCCTAATTTATTCAAATATTATTCCGACGGATAACGTGGGATGCGCGCCGGGACGGCGCGGGATGTTGAAGCGAAGGCATTAGCTTCAAGCGAGCAGGACGCGAGCAGGACGCTTCCGGCGTCGCTCGCGCGCATATCGCCGAAGCTTTCACATATTCTTAAATAAAGGTTACAGGATGCTGAAGGCCGGCGTGCTGAATACACTGCTCATTAGAATGGACTTGCCTTACGCAACGCAGCTGCGCTGCACCAGACCGCCGGACATTGAGCTGGAAGGTGAAGAATATCCGTGGGACACCATGCTCCTGATAACAAGCCTCTTGTGGAGTCTCGTGGGATCCATATTACTCCCGGGGAAACGACCAGAGAATCTCCCTTTGCTTCAGCAGTGCGCCATGTGGTATTACTTGTTCATAACATTCCGTTTAGCCTTTCCTTTGGTGCACACGCGACATATCGTCTGTTTTTCATCGACGGTTATCGGCACAAAACGTCGGCTTTCCGACATAGCGCAGGGGCTTGAGGTACTCCTTCCAGAGGCAGATACTTCGCGGACAATATCGAGCGGTTAACAGGAGGATCAGGAATGACATCGCCACGTTGATCCTCGCCGGAATCGTGGCTCTGCCTTCGTGGGATCTCGTCAGCAACGGCATCGCAGAAGACATCGTCGGTCTTTTAAGCGCGATCGAATCTGGCACTACCAAGATCTGGTCGCGGGATGTGAGGTTCTCCGACAGCGACGAAGATCTCTTCTTCAAGAAGACCCTATTAATGATCATCGCACATCTTGCCCATATTGACGTTTATCTTTTCGTAATTCATTCTTGTCAGTTTCAAGTGATATTTAAGTTGTTTGGCGGCGAAGAAGTGATTATCTCAAACGTTCAGGTGATGAGGAAAACGATGATCATGCCGGTGATCCTGCAGATCGTTAAATGCTGCGCCAACTGCAAGATGATCGAGAGGTCCTCATCGTCGTTGATCCTACTGGAGCACGCGATGCACATTCTGTCGCTATTAGCGCCGCGAATGGCGACGGATTTTGTGAAATACAAAGGCACACTCACGTAAAAAGAGAAACAAAATTGAAAATAAGTTGTTAGTGAATTTTAACGGACTAAAGGTAGAATGGATTTGCAAATTCACAGATTATTGGAGATGGTCGATCGAGTTTTGAACGTCAAGTTCGACGAACATCTCGCGACAATTTTGACAAGAGCGATCTGTTCGATTATCCTGCAGAACGAAGTCATGCTACTGGAGGACTTTCGACATCATGAGATGATACCGTTGCTAATCAGTAAGAAAACATCACAAGTTTCTAATTTTAATTTTTTAAGTATTGTAAAGATACGTTTTGCTTTTTCGTAATTCAGGATTAATCAGCAATATCGCGGTTCTCGACAAACTTACAATGAGAAGACAGCGAATTCTAACATTGCTGTTCACCGCCCTAGAGGGTCTCGTGAAAAAACAGACATCTGTTCAACAGATGTACGGTGAACGGAGCGTCCGACTCATTATCGAGATATTTGCGAGGTGTCTGTATCAAAAGAAGGATGACTTTCAAGTAGATCAACGGTAACGGCCCGCTATGTGAATAATACGCTCATCACGCAGTAATATTTTTCGCATTACCATAATCAACTCTACAAGAGTTATTCGATTGAAGAAACAAAATACAGCAAAGAATATTGGAAATTTAGATTCTAATATTAAAGGAAAAGAAAAAGTAAAATGGATGCTACGCGAGAAGACCAAGATATGTTTCTCATAAAATGTGATCATAAAATGTTGCCAATCATTTTTTTAGGCTGTTGTTAGCAATAGGCTGTTACGTTTGGGAATGTGTGGCGCGGTGTCCAACGAACCTGCAAATTTTCCTGCAAAGCGGAGGACTATACTTCATGCTGGATATAATTGAGATAGCAAACTACCCCGTGAAATGTCTATACCTCGGCGTATTAACCGATATGGTCGATTGCACCTTTTGTGGGCCGTTTCTCTGCACCTGGAGAGGCACTGATAAGAAGACAGGACTAATATCCTTGCTCGCGGTTATCTGGCGGGAGGAAGAGGATAGGATCGGCATTAAGAGACGCGCTGATGGTTCCATTGGAGGTTTGATCTCACGAATCGTCAAATTTGGCGTACGCTGAGAAAAAATGGTTGATCCAACTAAAATTATAGTTATCTTTGACCCCAACTATATCTTTCAGATGTTTCAACACGAAAATGATTGTGGCTGCGTTCGGAAACGTCACCCAAGTGTATCCGTTACGTTGGAGTGGCGAGATATAAGAGTGAGATAAAAAGAGAGGAAGAGTACTCAAGTGACGTTTCCGAACGCAGCCTGAAGTAACGTGCACATAAGGTTATTATCATAAATAGTGGTTTTCTTTATCATAATTATTTCTCTATGTGATTGTACCAAACATTTTTTCTTAGTGTAGATGATCTTAATGCGAATATTTATTGACTTTTGTTATTTTAGATCCAGAACTGCCTCAGATGGGTACCAAGCAGTGGGCAGACACTTACAGTTCAAAGCTCACGGCGGACAGCAGTCCCACCATGGTGGATATGATCGGCTCGCTGCGATCGAAGATCTTCAGTATTGTGAAAATCATCGAGAGGGATAGCGACAAATACGAGATCGCCAACAAGCATTACAAGGTCCTTCTCGATGTGCTGCCGACGAAGGATCGTGTAAGTTCAACTGAGAAGATGATAAGAGGAGGAGATATATAAATAAGATCGAAAAATTAATCAGCTAAAAGTGGAACAGTTAATTTCAAACGTAAGAGACCGTTAGGAAATCAAAGCGAGGGAAGATAAGATAACGAGTGAATTCTCGAGATAACAGGGGTTAAAATAAGCCATTCTCCATCTGTTCGTTCAACTTATCCAAAGCAACTCTATTATGTGTATATGCACATATATACATACACATAACAACATAGATTTACACACACACACACACACACACACATGTGTGTGTGTATGTATATATATATATATATATATATATATATATATTAATATATATATATATTAATTTTGTAAATAAGAGAATCCGCGCGACGTCTCGCGCTCGTCAAATCAAGAACTCGACGAGAGTTTGAAAAGTTTACGTCAGACAACCGCTTCCTCTCTGCTATCAGAATCAAAATGAGCTTCGATCGGGTGAAATTGTAATTTCAACCGGATATCATCGTCTATTCGGGTGAAATTGTAATTTCAACCGGATATCATCACCAGTTTGGCGACCCACGCGACATTACGTCGGCTATTTTCGGATCGCTCGAGTGATTATTCTGCAACGTCTTCTCGCCTCAACGATATTAACGATTCTCGGGATCGAGATGCGCTCTTTCCTCGATCGTCTTTAAGCGAGACGCTTAAATCGCGCGGGACTTTTTCGGAACTGCGCGGAGAAGATGGGAAAAAGAAGGGAAAAAGAGGGAGTGTCTCATGACGCGATACTGTTATACGTTGCGCACAGATTTGCGATTCTTACGTTGATACTAGTCCGTGAGACAAACGAATGCGATAATTTAATTACAGCGCTCGCGCCAGAAGCGAGACATCGCGAGAGAAAAACGGCGAAGACTGAAAAAACTCACATGATAAAATTCATGCGTTAGTGCTAATGACTAGTGTCTGTATCCTGACATATATAAAATCGCACGCGTGATACATCCGCTCCACGTTGCCATTTCGGTTGAATTCGAGTTGAATTCTATTGATGCACGAATTCTGTCGTCGTTAAATTTTTTTCGCGACCTTTCGCGTTGCAATAAAATTATAAATATCAGTTTGACGTTGATAATTAGTCGGCGCAGGTAAATAATGTTTTCGTGTAATGTAGCCTTCAAATATATTTGTCACGCACAAATTTGAGAGAAGCTCATTATGATACATATATATTTAAAAGAAGAATTTACTCTCCTTACAAGAATATTATAAAACTTTATTAAAGAAGAACTTACTTCGACTCCATGTAGTAAGTAAATCGAATACTTATTTTGTCTAATATATTTTATTTAATATCTTTTATCTAATCGAATATATTTTTTATCTAATACGTGACTGAAATGCTAAACTTCGTAGAGAGAGACGTTTCAGAATATATATATATATATATATATATATATATATATATATATATAATATACATATATATATACTCAATTCTACATCCTCCACCAGATAACAATGTGCTGCGTCAACGTGTACCTGCAGCTGAAGCTCAGCCAGATGTGGACGGAAATCTCCAAGTACTTAGAGCAAACCGGCATCACGCCCTTGAACGTGGACGCGCAGTTGATCTCCAGCATGGTGCAATGGCACCATTCATGGGGAATATTCATCGAGGAGAACCAGAGGAAGCTGATTTCGGCCGCTAAGCGCGCGGATGAGATTCAGGAGAAGGAGGACTTCGCGAGGATACGCGACTCCAAACTGGCGCCGACCCTGGAAGCGTTAAACGAGGTGGATCTTCTCCGTCGCACGACCGACAGGTCGTACATGCTGAGGATGAAAAGTCTGCAGAGGCGACAGATCAACGCGGCGTTGTGTTTCCCTCGCGACGCCGACATCAAGCGGTGTCATCGCACGTTCGCGGAAAAAGCGAATTTCACGGTAAAAATACTGGACGTAGAGAGTGGTGTAAGGGGTGGCGGAGTATAGACTCCGACGCCATTTAAGGGTCATCGTTCACGCGCTGGCTCTTCCTCAGGTTATACTCGGGCAACATCAATCGATCGACACCTCGCACTTGATCGGCTCGAGCGGCGACTTCGTGGAATTACCCTTTGTTTCACCCCCGGACTCACCCTACGGAGAAACCTTTTCCTTGCTCGACAGTACTTCCGGTGCTTCCCTCTCTCTCTCTTACATACATCGTCTCGCGGACGAATGCTAAAGTCGCTTCAACGAATCGACGCTCTGTCTGCGTGGCGAGATGTTTGTCGAAACAGATGAAGACAATTATCGCGCAATCGTTCGTATCTCCGAAATGATAACGTCTTATCTTGCTACGATATCACAGTTGCCTTCCTTATCGATGTAAGTCAACTGAGCGTTATCTCCAATGAATTCTAAACGATCTAATCGATCTAATCGATACTACCGCGCATTGTAAACAAATAAATCCGACATTTGACGGCGGATTGAAGTTCAACGATTTTGTCTTATTTGCCTTTCGCTTGCAGCCGGTGATATTTATATTTACTGCATTAATTTCTCACACTTTACATGTTTATCTTTGAACCTATCTCTTCCATCTTCCCACCAGTCCTCTTCGTTCCTGAGAGCAAGCTCCCCGAAATCATGAGGTCTGTTTTAGCTGAACTATCTGAACTCGTACATATTGAAACAAGTTAGAATAAAACAAATTGTTTCACTCTGACTTATTGCAGCAGTCTTATTGCGTCAGTTCAGACAGTTTAGCTGAGAAGAATAGACCTAAAATGGTTGCTGGGGTTACAGACGTTGTTCGAATTTCGCGGGTGATGTTACGCGCTCTCATCTAGACAACCCGGCCGGCGGACGTGCTCATCTAGATGATGCAGAAGCAGTCCAGACGGGGACGGTAGCGACTGGCGAGAGCGTGGCGAACGGCTAGTGAGAGCGAGCATGCCGTTCGCGTCGCAAGCGGGCGTCGTTGCCGCAGCAGCAGTGTTCCGCTCGATGGTACCGGTTTAAAGCGAATGCGCTCGGTACCAACTTACGCGCTGGAGAGTAACTCGCCTCGACCGCCTCGTTCGCTCGCTCGCGCGTCAGTGTGCCGCGCGCCTCGTTACGAATCGGACTGTTTCTCGCTCGGATCGATCTCTCGAAACGGTCGTTTCTCCGCATTCTTCGCAGCGAGCGCGAAAGCCAATCGCGCCAGCGAACGCACCAAAGGACGCGTCAGCGGACAATTAACATAATAAAAAGGACTGTGTTGTTTGAAGAGGAACACAGTTTCGCGACAGTTCCGCACAGCATCCTCGGAGGGCTGGTTCGCGCGGTAGCGTACAATTGCTCTTTTGCCACTCGTCTTTTCCCATTCCTCGGTGAAATTCGAGTCGCTGCCCTTCATTCCTCTCTTTCTTTCTTTCTTTCCCCATCCGAACGTACGTGTATCTGCTGTCAGTCTCTCCCTTCACCGCCCTCGCCACTATCCGTTTTCGCCTTGTGCTCTGTCCTTCTCTTTCGTTCCTCATTCGCCGCCACCGCCACCGCCACCGCCGCCGCCGCCGCCGCCGTCGCCGCCGCGCGAGCGTGCGAGAGCGCTCGTCGTTTTTCCGTCGCGTTCCGTCCCCGTCTCCAGGTCGACGAGTGCACCACCCAGCGAGCGCAAGGAACTCCGGAGCACACACGCTCCGCTTCTCCACGGCGCGAATTTGCCGCCAGGGAATCTCTCTTTTCGCGAGACCAGAGGCCGACGAGAGCGAATTCTCCTCGTCGTCGACGACGCAGATATGGCGCGCGAAAAGGAACGGTGGTGCTCCTTGAACGGTGTGAGCGCGCGGCGAAGGCCTCCGCGGGTCCCGCTGCTGCTCGTCCTGTGCACGCTCCTGGTCGGATCCTTGGCAGTCGCCGCCGAGACCGGTGAGTGTGTGTATGTGTGTGTATGTGTATTCGCTCTCTTGTGTATAAATATAAATATCATGTACAAGCGCGTATGTGTGTATGCATGTATTCGCGCCACGGCGAACATGCACGGGCACCTTTCGATAACCTGTTGCGTATCACGGAGGATTCTTTTGGAGCGGATCTAGAAGGCGCAAGTGAGACGCCACGACCATTGCCTGCGACCGAGAGAGGGAGGGAAAGAAGTAGTGGAAGGAGAGAGCGGGTTAAAAGGAGAGACAAAGAGAAACAGACAGAAAGACAGAGAAACAGAAAGGGGTGGGAGAGGAAAGAGAGAAAGAGAGGGGGGAGAGAGAAAGAGAGACGTTTACTTCGTACTCCGGGACAAAGTCCTTTTAAATGAGAATGCTCCAACGGACTTTTCTATATTCGCGCGACGTAGAAAAAAGCGGATTATAAAAATGACAACGGTGAAGTAATTATAGGCGGACGCGCCAGAGAG
>NW_022639474.1:95962-151055 GCF_010583005.1 Odontomachus brunneus
GGGGGGGGGGGGGACGAAAGAGAAAAAAGAACACCTGTCGAGAAATTAACGTAGGTCTCACCTGACGTCACTGGTGACTGCTTGCTACGCAATACCGACGTGTGGGATTTAACGAAGTGCCTTCGTCGCGTTTGCCGTCATCGTTATCACTACCGTTGTTATCGGCGCGTCGCGTCGACGCTAGGCGCCGCCGATGCAACGGGATCGGGAATATCGGTGTAATAAGGTCGTGCTCGCGCTCCTTCACTCGCTCGCTCATACTGATGGCCCCCAAGCACTGAGCGATCGTGCATCATGCCCGCGGAGACGAGACCGAGCGCAGTTGCAAATAATTGCGAAGAGAGAGAGAGAGGAAAAATCGTGCCAATCGTGAAATTATACATGGACTTCATCGCCGTGGTAATGGCAAAATACGTTAATTAAATCAATTATGGCGAATAGGAAATGTATCGAGTAAAAAAGAATTTGGTTGGATTAACCAAACATCTGGTGAGGAATGAACGAACCAGAATTTCAGAGAAAGAAAACCAGAATTCAAATTACCAGAATTTTATTTTAACAAGATTCTGATTAGCCAAACAAGATTTCTGGTTAACCAGAACTTGCAAGTCTTCAACGTGAAGCAATGTTAACTAACCAGCAAGCTTGTTTGGTTAACCGGAATCTTGTTAACCTAAACACAGAATTATGGTAACCTTAGCCGGGATTCTGACTTGTTGACATTTCACCAGACATTTGGTTAATCCAATCGTACGTTTTCGTCCGCGTAGTCATCGAACACGCGAAATTAATCGAGAAAGAGCGCCCCGTTCGCACGCTCTCTGCTCACACTCTTGAATTTTTTCGATTCTTCGTTATCGCGCGTTGAAATCACCATTCCGCGCGCGTCTCAGTTCTTTTCTTGACAATCCCGTTCACGAGGAGCGATTCTCGGACACCCAGTATAAATTCTCTCTCTCTCCTCCGACACTATGTAACTATTCTGTCGCGTCGCTTAACACGCCGTTGGCTTGAGCCCTTCGTTTTAATGAGCTGTTTTTCCCTGAAATTACGAGTGTCACGCGACGCCTCTAATCTCTCTCCGTCGGCGGAATCAGCCGATCGAATCGCCTATTAGCGCGCCAGAAGAACTGTGCTTTATGAGTGATATTTTTTATGCTCGTCCTTGATAAGATTATTACCCGTTGGCTTGTTGTTATACATTTCTCAATGTCGAATGGACGGCTGAGAGGCAGAGGAAGACAGAAACTAAAATAGGAAGGGATCTCCGCGCGCGTGACGATTGTGCGTTCTTTTTGCTCCGATTTTCGCCGGGGATAACGGTACGAATTCGCGAATGACAGCTCTCGGAAGGTTATCTCAGGTCATCCTGTACGTACATATACCGTCGACACACGCGCGATTTCACAAAGCAAAGCTGTCTCCGTTTGTTTCGAGCACGCTATCGCTATTCGGCGCTCGCTCTTTTATTTGCGTATCATCAGCGAGAATCCCAGGCAGGAATCGCGATCATTGTTAACGTTCTTGAAGCCGGAGAGATACTCCAAGTATTGTTGACATCGTCGGAGTCGTTGGAATGTCAACAGTTGTTAGCTCTTTGTCGTAGTATGTAACAAGAAATTCTGGTATGATTCGACTATACATTAACGACATATTTTCAGTTTGACGTTATTTAAGACCCGGATGTGTCAAGATATAAGTTCTTATTTTCTCCCTACTCTTTCTTTCCTACACTCCACTCCGCTCTCATAATCGCTTCATTCGTACGTACAAAATTGCAGGTAACTTCATTGTTTGTGCTTGACAGTTTGATATTTATAGCCGAAAGGCTATTTGTCACGAAGGAGAATTCGTTTCGTAATCACGAAGTCGAAGAGGAGAGAAACACAGACGCAGCTCCACGAAGACGATATTAATCGTGCAGCAATTTGACGCAAATGAGTTTTTTTCCTTTTCATCGCGTTTAGCGACCTTCGAATTCTCAGAGGAGACTTTCTTCGCGCATTTTCGTCTCGTGAGTCTTCTTAAAAGAAAAAAAGGAGAGAAAAAGAAATACAAGACACAGAAGCCACGTTATTATTGCCAGTTCCGGGAGGCAAAGCTTATAGTTAAGCGAGCAAATAACAGGGAGAATATTTCATACATCGCAAATACGTATCATTGCGCGGTGCAACAAGCTACTGCATCCATAATACATACGCCGGCGGTGTTTTGCGAAAATCGATGAATTAGCCAGGAACTTGACACGGTACGTCGCGTATTCCTTGATACGTGTCGCACTATTGCGTGGAGTGAAGTTACACTACCGCGATCGGAATTGTACTGACCCCTTTTCCCACATATTTGCTTTCCACTTGTAAAACGTCGCCGTGATATATTGATATTCGATTGCTCTCGCTCGCTTATCGCCAACATTCGAAATGGACATATCTATCCATTTAACAGACATGTCACAGGCAACGGAAGTAATAGATCTAAATTAATTAAACATCGATGACCTCTGAATACCAATAAATTTTTACAATCTGGGGCGATACGCTCAACATATCCCAGTGTCTTGCCCGCAAGATAACGCAGAAATGGAGAAAAGATTAATCGAATTAACGTAACAATGACACATCTGATACGCATCTTGATTGAAGGGCGCATTTTTCCAGAATTTCTGATTCCTTTGAATCAATCTCGGTTCTCAATTTTCCGAATAACAACTAAGAGTCATCTGGGTCAGTTTTTTGTGGGTAACTTTATGGGGAGACCAGTCGAAACATTCGCTGACGCGAAGTAATATCTCTGATGTACCAAAAACGTTCACCTGAACATTCAGTTGTATTAAAAATTTGGTTGAGATAACTGAGAATAATTGGTTGAGTAGGAACCTCCCACGAGAATCTTTTTGTTCTCGAGTTTTCGTCTGGTTCCTGGATAATAGAAAATTCAGCTACACTAATGGAATCGTTAGCAAGGTAGCGAAAATACATTGTCATTCGGAGAGAATCAGAAATTCTGTTTGCCTCAATTAGGAGTCTTTAGCCGTATCAACTTTCGACTAATCTTTCTTTTCCGTGCGCTAATAACACAATCGTACTTTTAACTTCGGCCCAACCGGTTCTTCAGAGCCACTTCTTCGTCGGCACGTTCGGGACACCCTATATAGCGTGTCGGAACCTCAGAGAACCTCAGAGTTTCAATTTGCGCCGGCGACTTGACTCATGCGAGGCTGTTTTAATCCGCGATATTAATTCTCTAACTGGCGCGACGTTTACAACCTTATCGAATAGAGCCGCGGAATCCAAGCGGTTTACAGCGCGAAGGTGAATGACGACGCGCCCGGGAGATACGGGGAAATTCCAATTTAACGCTCGCACAAAAGTGCGCGCATGTGGCGGGACTTCGCTTGTAACGTCCGCCTCGTAACACTTAACTCGTTTACAAGCGCGAGACGCCTCGTCCAGCTGAGCGCGTAATTAGATTTCGCGTAATTCCACGGCGAGCGCATTTTAATGCACCGTGGCGGTTTAATCTCAATCGATGAAAACGTGCGAGAGGAACAGAGCGACGAACAGGAGTACACACTTCCGGCCCGACACAAATTACTCACAAATCAATTAATCCTCACAAACAGGTGATCTTCCCTCTTAATTCCCTCTTAATTAAAGCGATATGTCTCTCGCTTGCTTCTCTGCGTGCTGCAAGTTTTCTCACCCTCCTAGTGATAAATACGCTATTGCTGTTTTCGCAACGAGCAGCGATTAGTCGAAAGTAAGGGCCGTTCTCGCTTTCTGAAAAGGAGTTCTCGGCCATAGTAAATGGTTCCCGCGCAAAAACAAAGCTATGGATCGCGTTGAGCGCTCATATGGAAAAAAAGATAATTTCAATTCGCGTAAAAGAAAAAATACCTGAATAATCCGAAGAATTTTAATCTGAAGAATAAAAAATATTTATTCGGTGAGCACTATAATATTTACTTAAATCTAAATTATTTTGTTTAAATAAAACAAACAATTGTTTTTGTGAAAAAAAACTAAAATTTTTCAAGAAAATATATATTTTTTTATAATATATCTTTAAAATATATTTTATATTAATGTAATTGAATGTGCTATTACAACTACCTGTTGAATAAGTATTTTTTATTTCTTAGATATTTTTTCTCTGAAAGTGAGGAAGAGGTAGAGGTAAGCTCGCTGACGAGAAATATCTCTGTATCGTAACATTAATCTGAACATTTAAGCGTTAAAAGGTATTCTGATCTGAAAAGTTGAAAAAAATTTATTTTTCCGGAATTTTTATAGGGAACGAGAAAACTTAATAATATCAAACTTTACATATTCTTTCAATCTTATTTTAAGAATATACTTTTAATATCTAAATGAAAAAAAACGCTCTTCTTTTATATTATATATTCTGATTACTAGAAGCTCACAAGAAAGAAACGTATTTTTGTCATTTAGACAATAAAAATATATTCTTAAAGTAAAGTTTAAAGAACACGCAAAGTTTTACGTTTCCTGTATTTTTTATTTCCCTGGAAAAAATTACGGGAAAGAATCTTTTTCTGCGACCTTTCAAACCAGAAAGCTCCCTTAAAGCTCTGTTGAAGCAACTGAGAGCAATAGATTGAACAAAACCCTCCTACATGAATCTTTCTGTTCCTGCAATTGAGTTTTTCGCCTAGTCCCCAGGACTAGATGAAAGAAAATTCAGCTACACTAACGGAATCGCCTTTTTCCATACAGGAATGTGAAATTTCGCTTGCGAACTATCACGCCCGCCGATAACAGTGGGCTTCACACGGGCGCGGAAACGCTCTCTGAAGTGTAGAAATTTGTCCTCGTAACACTTTAACCTGTTCGCACGCATAATGGCTTCTGCCGCGCGTCTATGCGATTAAATTCGACGTAATGACATGTTCGAGACATGTCTCGACCCTCGAGGAGGGCGAGGCGTACGAACACGAATATGAAAGCTCGGCTAGACAATTATTTCGTTTTTCAGCGACATTTCTGGTTTCTGTCTGCTTTTTATTTACATTAATCCCTGCTTCCCTAACGACTACGCGTCGCAATCGCAACGCGCCTCGCCGAGTTCCTCCAGGTTCCCCTCGATCGCGTAGTCGCCAGTCATGGCGTTTCTCTCGTTATGTGCATAAATTATCATCGCGCTCATGTCATGCGTCGCGTACACGCACTACGCACCGGCGATTAAAACGTAAGTGTCCGGACTGTTTGAGAAGTCGGGTACACCTGGGATGTGACGTAAATCGCCGGGAGGGGAATTCGCGACGTCGAGACGGAAATCTGTTTACTGTTACGCGGAGCGTTTACTGTCGTCGCGCTTTCGCCGTCGCGGACACGAGAACAGTCCTTATCATCCCTCTCTCATCGATGTGCTTCCTTTCGGCACGCATTTCCCAACGGTATGGGGAGACAGTCGCGGGACAGAGTGGGAAATCCGTAGTAGAATGTAGCGCGAGTAGTTGCCATCCACGTCACCGGTGACTTGTGGCATATACGAGTACGTGAATGCATACGTACGCTGGTACGTACGGCTCATCCATGAGTCACGGCTTTTGTCATATTTCCATCGACGTAGAAAGTTCAACGCACTCTCGACTCGCCATTCGCCACTCGCTACACCTTTCGCGGCAGCAACTTCGGATCGCTCTATTTTCGCTGACGCGGCGCGTTCCGCGGACTTACACTCGGACTGACCTCGTTTGCACCGCGAGGAAACCAACGTGAACTCACGAAGTCACTGGCCGTATCGATGGGATCGATACGGTGGTCGGTGGCGGGCCCACTGTGGGAAAGAAAGAGTTAATTGGAGGGAAATGTGCACTTTCGAGCAACCTGCTCGCGAAGAACGCAATAGCAGTAGCGGTTTCCCGATCTGTTTCTACGACTTCACGTCGTAGTTTTAAGATTAAAAGAAAAATTAATTAAGATAGTTAATTTTTAATTAATTAATTTTTAATTAATTAATTTCTTCAGTTAAATTAAGAGAAATATTATTCTTAATTAAATTAAGGGAAATAAATGCTCTCTCTTTTTTCGAGAGAAGAGGATAACATCATAGAGAGAATAAAGTACGCAATTAAATGGTTGGGAATGGGATAACGGGATTAATTGATAATTATTTGGTATAAAGAGTCGGTCCGCCTGACATGGAAGGTTGATTCATCGCGCACGTTTCAAACTTGATCTACAATATGCTTTTTATCTTTTTCTTTATCTCTTTATTTCTAACTCAAAGCTTAAGTTTTCGCTCAAATGTATAATGTGGTTTTTGCTTCCTGTCTCTTTTTCTTTATCTCTTTTTAACTTAAAGTTTGAGCCTTGAGCCAGAAAACAAGAAATAAAAGGCAAAGAGCACATTGTAGACCAAGCTTAAAGGTCCGGAAAAACATTTGAGGCCTGCGTTGACACTATCAAACGTTATTATTCTTTCATTAATTAAAATTTAAATATTCGCACCGATAATAGCGACTGGCTCTCATTTGCCATCTCTCTCTTTCTCTCACTCGTTTTTAAGAGATCTATCCGAGGATTCTCTGATATTTCTCTCATTTCCCTTTAATGTTGTATTATATGATCCGCAAATTATTTTGCACGTGTGCGAAATTACTCGGATGGGTGGCCTCCGTTGAAGCAGCCCGTACATCGGCACGGGGAAGTTGCACGTCCGTAACATGACTATACGCGGGCGCTTCCACATGCCGGCTGTAACTCGAAACCGTAACACCTCTGTACCTTCGGTCTTATGCGATCAGTATGTGGTACACCGGTATATTTCCCCTTTGTCATGATACACAAACATACACGGAGGTATATTAGCACAATGTGATGTTCAGACGAGAACCTAAAGTCCTAAAGCCATTAGAAACGACACAATACAAAATACATGTACAAAGTAGAACGTCTGTCTGTCTGTTCTGCAGAAACCTGCGAAAAAAGAGACTACCACCAAGCCTGAACACCCCATCCCTCTCCCTCTGATTCCATTCCCTTGACACTTTGTGATCAGCTCAGATACCTAAATATAATAAGTCCGGGTGGCGTCGGATTAAGCTAAGTAATTAACATTCGAAACGCTCACGCGACCGTGACAACTGGCGGAGAGATCAGTCGATAATTAAAGATCATTGCGGAGTGCGAACTCGCTCGAGTTTCCGCGTGTCGTTGTCCCAGATACGCTGGAAAAGCATCCCGCTGAATTTACGAGCTCTCGGAAACGTCAGTAAACGTACGTGTTATAACCAGGGGTAACGTTCTTTACACCGAACTTCTGACGTGTGTTGATGGCGCGTTAACTCCCTTTATTACGCGAGTGCACGCTTATACGGCCGGCGCACCGTGTGTTCCACGCGTATTGTTCGCGCGCGAAGATGCGCACACGCGCCCGTACACATCCGGCTTCGATACCGTGTATTGTAGTCGCTCGATATGACCATAACGGCCACAGTGTGCGTGTATATCCGGTGTATGCGTACGTGTGTATGCAGCGCGCGCGCGCGCGCGCGTGCGTGTGGACTGATGGCGATCGTGCCTTGCCAAATCTCACGAACGTGTCGCGTTTCGTCGCAGTCGTCACGACCGGCCGTTTGTAAAATTAGTGTATTGCACGAGCAGCGCGGAAGTCCACGCAGAAGAGTATCATTCTACCGCTAAGCAAAGTGATTACTCAATTGCCGTCTTTTAAGTGTGACGGTTATCTGCAACAAAGAATATCTTTCTTATAACATTCTTAAAACTCACATTAAAATACACACAAGTTTCAAGAATGCTCATCGTCGTATACTCGAAAGAAGAATTTATTCTCTTTACAAGAATATAATGAAACTTGATCGAGGAAAAGTTGGTTCGACTCTATGTAGCGATCAAATCGAATTTGTTTGTCTTAATTTAATATTTTTGATTGAAATGCTAATTTCAGTCTAACAAGTTTATTAGCACTTCAAATGTATTTTTAGTAAATTTCACGCTTATGATGAACTTATGATAAATTTGCGGTTGCATAATCTTGTGAAATACTTGAAACAAATGATATTTACTTAAATGCAGTGGGTATTTTTCTGTGTGCACGTATCGTTGTGGCTATGGTCGCGGCTGGAGTCGATACAACACCCGGTGGATCCGGACTGTGAATATCCGCGACGGATAGACGGCGTGTCTTAAGCCGCTTCCCTAAGTAAGCTTATACTCCACTCGCGTATCCTAATGAGCGTACATATTACATGTCTAGATTAAAACCGGCGCCAAGTATCAGTCTTATCGTTCGAGTCACTCCGTTTATATATAGGAAGATATTTTTAATGTCCGTCGGACGGGTTCTTATCTATGACGAAGTACGCACTCTTGCATTCATGAAACGATTTTATGCGTCCGATTATCTTCTCTGCAAAAATATTTAGCTCGCTTTTTTATATGTTACTAAGTGTCACACGTACGCAGGCCGGCAAAACAGCCTTCACATCTCCTGCAATTGAGTTATTAAGATTTTTAAATTAAATGTTGATTTTTTTTTAAATGTGCGCAATATTGATCATTTATTGATTATTTGTATATGGTTGGAAAATATCAGTAACCTGATTGTACACGGAGAAAATATTGTAGCGAAAATTACGTCAAAATCATATTTCCTCTTACAAAGTTTTTTGTGAAGCTCTGGATTGTATTGAAATTAAAAATAAAAATTGCTATATACTATAAAAATGAAATTAAAAGTAAAAATTACTACTATAAAAATAGCAAATTTGATGATCTATCTAATATTTATGTTGAAGATATAAAGAAACATTCAAATAATTATAATATTTATATATAATAATTTATATATAATATTATATATTATAATTTTTGTTTATAATGATTTTAATCTATGTTCGTCTGGCTGTTTCTCTCTGTTTCCATATAGAATTAAAACTAAGATAAAAAGAAAAGCGAGCTATTGAATAATTTATATGCAACCAAACCCACCAAGTTACGAAGGATTATGTAAGCGCGCGCGATAATTCGTTTCTAAAATTAACGAGCGCAATGAAACGCGTCTGGGAGGATGTGTGTCGGAGAAATTTCGTCGAGAGGAAAGGGTGCAGCAGCAGCAGCAGCCACAGCCGCAGTCGCGGTCGCGACCCAACACGAGCAAACACCCACGTGGCCTATTTTATACGGTCATTAAGTTGTCCGCCTTGTACGAACGGCCCTACTGATTACGCTTGATTGGTCCGTGCCTCGCGTATTTGAGATGTCTCATAGATATAAATACAAATGCAACAATTCTCGCATCGAGCCATCTGACAAGTAATTGTTGGATAAACATATCGGATCAGCCCGAAAGTTCGATTTGACTTTTCAGGCGATTTTTACCTCATTACATTTAATGGAGACAAATTATTCATTAGGCCAAGCAATCGTCGTCGCTGTTTACGCTCCGTCCATCATCAAAGGTAATTGCTCGTTTGATGAATAATTTATTGAATATATTTCTATTGAATGTGCGATACGAAAGTTAATGCGATTCAAAAATCGCGAAGTGAACTTCTTAAACGACACGATACGTAAATCTATTTCGCATATATAATTTTTGTATGTACTGTGGATAAAGCAAAACGGTTTAGACATGATCAAGTTTTGAGCTCAATGAACTGTCAAAATCGAGAGTCATTACCGACGGTCTTACGCTATAATAGTAATAATAATGATATAATTAAGAACAGTAAATAATATCAATACTAATAATAATTAGTAATAATTAATAATGTAATTACTGGAAAAGTTCATCAACACACACATACAGTAAGGATTCTCAATGTTGACAGTTTGGTGAAAGTTTATTGTGTTTAAACCGTTTTACAACTCACTGTACTTTTGCCACTGCGGTATATTTTAAGATAAACAATAAAACAATAAAACTGTCCCTTGATTTATTTGTTAAGATATGCGAGTCTCTCTTCAATTCGCTAAGATAAATCCTCTGATAAACTGATGTAGTTAAACTTTAAATATATCAAATCACAAAACTCAACAACATTTAGTCCTTTACGACTGATCAGATTTCTCTCGTATTTATCACACAGAACGACGAAAGAAATACGAAAAGAAGGATCAAAATTTGCCCCAAACAATATATTATAAAAAATATAATTTAAAAGCTAAGTGTAACTTTGAGTAAATTCATTGTTATGCATCGATACAACAAAAAATTGATATCACTATATGATGTGAATTTAATAATTAATTCGATACAGTATATTTATACCTCATAAATAACTAAAAGAATTGTAAAGTTCCCATTATCGATTGTCTCACGTCGTGATGATCATGAAAGTCTATCTGGGTCGACCCGACGGTGAATCGCGATTCCCTTCTCTCAAAAGCAGGCTGACTGGTACGGATAAGGGTTAAGGACGCGGCGGTGCCGGACAGCAATTCGCGCGCGCGAAGAATGCAGCCGCGGGGCGCGAAATCGCGAGTTCGTTGCACCCGCGACAGTTGGCGGAGCGCGAGCGCGTAAGATCGTCGTCTTTACGAGCGCGGCCTCCTCGCGTGCGTATGCACGCGTGTCTGGTCACGCGTAGGTGGCCATCGCGTGCGTCGTTTTACGCCGGAAGCCCGCCCCTGTTGCATGTAATATCCCAGGCCCTTCCATCCCTTCGCGCGCGTACGCTGTTTGCATGCAACATCTCGGGGGGCTCCATCCGTTCTCGCGGGCGATTTATCGGCCGCTGCGTTTTCGCCGGGCTGCCGCGCTCACAATTCTGCAAGGAGGCACTCGGCCGCATTCGCAATATTTTAGCGCGTCGCCGCCGCACCCTCCCTCTTACTGCATATTTACGGTAAAAAATATTTCGCCGATGCGTTGTACTGCTTGCATTATTGTGATAATTACATCATGCATACGTGTTTAGCAAAATAGTTGCAATTGAAACGTGTCTCACTGCGAGATACTCAGATTTGAATTCAAAGTTAGATCTGGAGTTTTTGGTTAAATCATGTACGTGTGACATTATATTATAGTCGCAAATCAACTGAAAAGAGCTCCAAGACCCGTACTAATAGTTATTACCTGAAGCTCGTCTTTCAAGTGAGATAGATTTGCGTTCAGAGTCAGGAGTTTCTCAGTTGAGTCGTGATTGCAGATGTAAGTGTCACATATGTTATTCACTTGAGAAACTTGGATCTGACTCTAAATAAAAATCTGAATGTTTTATACGACAGACAAGTTTTAAGTGACAACTGTTATTATAGGTTTAAATTAAAATTCAAATGTCTCACTTGAAACATGTTTCAAGTAACAACCGATATTAATACGAGCCTATACGACATGCGGTTAAACGATACGGCGAGTTACGCCAGTGCCACGACAAATAATCCGACAGCTTCCTCGTTAATTATCACATCGGCATCCTTTTGACGTCTGCAGCGAGTCCGATAAGTGGTTCTGGCGCCGCGCCGCGCGACTCACGAACTGCATCTTCGTCTCGTGCGCGCGATGCACTGCGATGCGGTTCTTGTAGGGCTCCGATATGGATTATTGGCTCAATTCATTCTGGACGTTACTAAATGCACCGCTGCGAGACCGCGCCGGGAATAGATCGCGGGAATACCGCGGAATCCTCTTAAAATAAAATATATGTGTGTGTATGCGCGCGTGCACGCATATTTTGTCTCTGAGAGCGTTTAATTACCGTCCTGTGCGAGCGCGCATCAATTATGCACATTAAATTATCGAACTGGCTATTAATATAATATATCATTACGTTCTTGCTGTACGTTATGCATGTACAAAATATTTATGTGCGTTATTAATATATTGTTAATATGTTATCAAATATATTTTATTTTATGTATATAATATATATAAAAAAAATATATATATATATAATATATATATATATATATATATTTTTTTTATATATAATATTATTAAATATATTTTTTATTAATATATGTTATATCAATATATACTCGCGGTACCATGTGTGTTTCTGGGCCGCTGGAGATAATTCCATCACGCGAAAATAATACGCGGCAATTCCGCGGGCAGCTGTGCAACCGATGAGAATCAGAATCGATAACGCGCGATCGAATCGCACGGGATCATGCTCGCGAGCGGGTCAATTCAGGCGTCGAAGAACGTCAGCGGGATATCACCCCAACGACCTCGTTAATGGCAGAAGGCCTTTCAGCGATTGACCGAATGGAATTACATACCTTGCGATACGCTGCTCGCTTCAATAGAACGGACCATCCGCGGCCATTACAAATGAAGAGGTCTTGGCATCGTGAATGCGCGACGGAAAGTTTGACTTGTTAATCGTTTCGTCTTGGGGAACGAGTGAAATTTCATCATCTCATCCTTCGAGGTTGTAAAATAATCTTCAATCTCGTGCCGAAGACGCGAACGAGTGTAGAATGTGGTGGCGGCAGCCACGTGGAGAGGCGTGGCGGCGCGTTCAGAGAACACAATTCGCCGAGATGATTTATTTAAATAAGGTTGTTTTGCCGGCAAAGGAACGTTTTGCGGTCCATTCCTCAGCTTTCACTTCGCTCTCGCCGAGAAGAAAAGTCCGCCGCTTGACTTATCATTCTTACTGGGAAGTCGCGAGTCTACGGCTTCCATCCGCGTTTGGCGTCTCGGAATTTCGAGAAGTCTTACGTATATATGTGTATGTGTGTGTACCTGTTCCGAATACATCCGGACACTTTCGGTACAATATCCGAATACTTCCGGGACAACATCCAAATACATCCGGAACAACATCCGGACATTTCCGGAACAATATCCGGATACATCCGGAATAACATCCGAATACATTTAGACACATCCGGGCACAAATATGCGCACACACACACACACACGCACAACTCATACGTATAGAGAGAGAGAGAGAGGGGGAGAGAGAGAGAGAGAGAGAGAGAGAGAGAGAGAGAGAGAAAAAAAGGAACTGTAAATACGTTGCTGCATGTTCAAAGAACGTGCAAATATTTGCCCATTCGGTATATATACTCACACAACATACACACATGCACACAGCAACGTCCTTATGGCTCGTTGCTGCAACAAATATGCAAATGCGGTTTACATCCAAGACATAATCAATTTCAAGCCGAAGGACTGAAAGTGACTAACGGGACGCAATTGCAATAGTGGTGAAGAGAGAAAAAAGAAGTAGAGCTATCCGGCACGCCGCCTAGGAATTTGCATAGGAATTTTTCAATCTGCGTTACGAAAAAAAGATGCGGCCGTGATTAATAATTGATATTTTTCACCGAGTGAGAGGACGATGGCAAATGAGAACAGTCGCGATTGTTGGTACAAATATTTGAACTGTAGGAAGATAAGAAGGTCTGACGGCGTCAACGTACGCGCTGAATATTTTTCCGGACTTTTGAGTCTGATCTACAGTATGTTTTTGTTTCTTGTTTTTTAATCTCTGTCCTTTTCTGACGTAAAGTCTGATCCACAATGTGTCCTTTGCTTCTTGTTTCTTGTCTTCTTCCTTTTCCTGACCCAACGTTTAAGCTTTAAGTTAGGAAGAGATAAAAAGAAAGAAGTAGGAAGCAAAAAGTACATTATAGATTTGAGCTATGGCTTAAATTTTAAGTTATTATAGGATAAAGAGAAGGAAACAAGAAACAAAGAGCACATTGTAGATAAACCTTGAAATGTACGTGGTGAATCAACCTTCCACGACTCAGACCGATTTTTTATTCCGAATAATTATTTTTAGTCTCGTTATCTTATTCAACTACTTAATTATACGCTTTATTCTTAATTTATTCTTTTTTAATTTATTCTTAATTGATACTATTAATTTTAAATTTTAAATTTTCTACTCGAGCCCTCGTCAGGAAAAATATTTCACTTTTGATTCCTATAATCAAAAGCGGCTTCGTGATTCCTATAATCGCTATGATAGATGGATCATTGAGGAAAAAAACAGGAAGAAAAAATCTTATTATAATTATATAATTTTGTATAATTGCAATCGGACGCGTACCGCCAATTATTTCGGTAAGCACGATTTTGCCGTAATTCGCCTCGACCGCGTCTTGGGCACGAGAGCGTCATTTGCATTTTTCGCATAATTCCGTTGTTGGATTAATTGGGCCAAATGTACCGTTTGTCGGCTCGCGATGAAGAAACGAGCCTCGCGACGCGTATCGCGGAGAATTGTGAGAAATTCAATCCGCTGTTTCAGACGCGCGTTCATTAACGTATTCGCGAGCGTACCGATAAATAGAAAGCTAATTACCGTCGGTGCTGCCGTTGCTCCATAGATTTCGAAAGTGTCTATTAAATATGGAGCTAATTGCTCCCGTTGGAGAGGATCGCGTTATCGTGAATTCCGCGTTATCGTTATTTCATTATCCACTCGCAACGTTGGAAGCGAGCGTTTTAGTGTACTTCTTGTGTCAAATGTAAATAAAAAACTTCATTCACGTTATCGTTTATTTCTTCTGTCTCTAGTAGTACTGGTAATTACTTCCACAGGGTGTCTTATGCAAAGTATCCCATACCTCGCGTACATGTATATAGATTAAGTCTAACTGCACACAAAATTGCTTTACCTACTCTACTTTTGCAAACCACATGAAATTTTGAGTTATCAATCAAAGAAGATTGATACATAATCATGCGTACCGTCGTGTGCTGGTTGATTAAATCAAATCGAACAGAAAAGCTCTCTACCATTTTGTAAATGGCCATGTAGGCCTATTAATTTAAAGAACATTAATATATTGTTGCACGCGATCATCCATGAATAGTAATTAAAAGTAATAATTCTGTAAATAGTAATTAAAAATCTACGTAATTATTTGTCAAATGATAGAGAACTCTCTGGTTCAGTTTGACCTAATCTACACGGAAAAGAAAGTTTTAGTATAATTGAATGGGAATCAAACGGGAAATAATGTCTCTGTGATGTCGTTGTGATTGAAAACACATTCGCCTAGACGTTTAACTCTCGAATCTCTAAACACGGGTAAAATTCACTTAAACCAACATTTCAAACGTTAACGTTTCGAAAAGCATTTGTTTCGTTTTTTTATTATAACTTTTTTCAACTTTATTCGCAGAAACATCGATGGATTCATATTCCTTGATGCTTTCTACATCGATTAGGAGGAAAAAAGAAAAGAATTGAATTGTGGTAATTTTTCCGGAAGTTCTAAACAAACGAAAATACACTCTGAGTGAAATTTACTCACGTTTAAGATTTACGTAACTTTTTAAGGGTTAAAACTCAGTTGAAGTAACTGACAGCAATTGGCTAAGTGAAAACTTCTCCCACACGAATCTTTCTGTTCCCACAACCGAGTTTTTCATCTGATCTCCAGGAAAATTCGGTAACAGATCTTTCCTTTTCTGGTACAAATAGAGTGTTAGATGTTCTGTACATTACTACTGTTGCTAATTATTTCGTACATTAATATAATTTAGTCCACGGAACTCGCGAAGAGCTGAACAAGTCGAAGCGACTCTTGTGATCGTCGTTGCAAATTGCGGTGTAATGTCGTGTTTACGAGCGGAACATCCGTGCGTTATCTACACCATTCCGCTGCCACGTAATCATAGACGGCACATCATTAATTACAAGACAATTAGCACTATAATAAGCCGCGGTATTATTTTATGCAATAATAGTAACATCTGTTGTCTTTCAATCAGTCCGACACGTGAGGATGTTCTCAGTATGCGGGATTATGTCACCCCAGGCTAATTCTACGATAGATTGGCGATTAATTTCAATCTATTGCTTTAATGACGATAATAAGACGATGGAATCTTTTTGCTATTTATCGCGACGTATTAGCCGGCTAGAAAATGATCACGTCAAATATTCGTACGACAACACTTTCTGTTTGTGTTTGTCTAATTTGTCGACGATTTTAAAGTTTGCCAAGAAGGTGCTCCCACGCCGTCTCGCGATCCCTGGTTATCTGTTAGCATTATCTGTAGTTGGTACCAGGTCGATAACAATTTTCGAACGTGCTAACAAGCGCGATTGCGCGCCGGGAAAGCCAGTGGAGCGTGTCGCAGTGCTGGTGACGTATCCCGCGGATATTTCCTCGGCGAAGGCGAAGGAGACCACCGGCGACAGGTGTACCAGGCAAAGTTGCCGTTTCTTTCGCGGCCGAGCACGTCCTTGCGTTTACGTAAGCGGCGCGAGTGACGCAAAACTGTCAACCTGTCGTTGGTCACGAGTTATCTTCTCTTCAAAGAACGATACATTTCCTCCTCCTTCTCCTCGTCGTCTCTTCTTCGCGACCGATTTTTAATCTCCGCAAAGCTAAGCCCACAGACATACTCTCTATCGAATAGAGCGATATAGCGCGCGGCGTTCTAAATTATCGCTAATCGAAGTCGACGTTTCCAAGATGGGAGCATGTTAGATTGCTCAAATTTTGTTGCATATTATATTGCAACAAAATTTCTACGTCTTTTCTCTTTACAAGGACAGACTGGTTTGAATTGTAAACGTGGCTTGTTACACGGAGAAAATTTTATGGTAAAATTACTATAGATATTTGTAGGAGTAAATAGAGTAATATTTTACAGTAATTGTCTGCCTTTTTATTTTATGTGTATTATTTGTATCGTTATATTTACATTTTAGGAATTAAGAAAAACGTATTAATTAATGCGAAATTAATTAATTACGAAAAATTAATTCTATAAATCAATTTATGAAATATTTATATTTATTATTTATATTTTAGAAATTGTGTGAAATGTTAGGGAAATTGATATTTTAGGAATTGAAATGTGTTAAAAATTTACTTTGCTTTTGACGAAATTTACTATGTTCCTCAGCAAAATAGATTTCACTGATAGTCTATTTCTGCATTATTACACGAAGAGAATATTGTAGTTTCTTTTCATATAAATCTTTTTCAAGTTTACTATGTTTTTAGTAGTCCAGGAATAGACTGCCAGTAGTATCCAACAGCTGAGGAACATAGTAAATTTTGCTAAAAATATAGCAATTTTTTTAATAACACATTTCAATTCTTAAAATATTCGTGTAAAGGAAGCTCTACATTTCTAGTCTAAATTATACGCGACGCCATCAATCTGTCTTCAATACACTATCGGCCATAATCGACCAAGGTCTGTGTCTCGTACTCTGGTACAAGGCCAGGAACGCGTATTCCTCTCAATCTTCCTTTTTCCGTGCCAGAAAGAAGATGCATGAGCGAACAATGCTCGCTTTCACCGAAAACCGCGACACTCGCTCGCTCGCAAGCTTGAAGCGGACGAGAGGTCTTTGGCCCTCGAGCGCTGCTGCCGTCGTTACTGCAGCTTCTTCTTCTTCTTCCCCATACAGTTTGTTCTGCGTCTCTTCTGGTCTTTCGTTCTTTTTTCGTTCTCGCCCTCGGATATCGCCGAGGGGACCGATTTTACGACTGTAAAGTGGCTAGTAGCAAGCACGAGAACGCTGATGACGATGACGACGATGACGACGACGGCGACGGCGACGGCGACGCCTGCGTCTGTCGTGTCATTATGCCGTTCGCTGGCCTGAAAATCCCTCTGGCGTGTCCGCGTGCTCACACCGGAAAACTTACGAAGCCGAAGCCGAAGCCATACATCACGTCTCGCTAAAAGGTGTCTTATAACCAAAAAGTAAAAGGAGAACACTCGATTTTCGAGGTTTCACGCGGACAAAATCTGCGTCGTTCCTCGAGGTCGACTCTTTGTTGCTTGAGCAATACGTACGGTTACACTGAAATACGCGGAATAAAACGCAATCCAGCCTGGTCAGCCGATTCACTGGTATTGTCTGTGTGAGGAACTCGTCTCCTCATGCGATCGTGTCTGTCATAATAGTCTGACGGTATTGTAAATTACGACACGTTCGTTATTGCGTCCGAGCCGAAACGCGGGGCAATTGGTCGATTCATTGGCCGTGTCGAGTTTTGATGCTTCGTAATGACTCCTCAATTACGCGTCACCGTCTCAGATGCGTTTAGCGTAATTCGTGATGCGATCGAGCGTGTCAAAGAATCGTCGCGTTTCAATTGTGACCAGACGAAACCCACTTCCCTGCCAATTTCTCAAGTACAAGGCGAGGCGCGACGATGGCGCAAGCAACGCAGAGTAGAGAAAATAACACGTTGCGGAGCATCCGACAGCGATTCGTAAAGCATCTGAGGTCGCGAAGTGTACTTTTGCAGAGAACGCGCGAAAGAGCTATAGTCGGTCCGAGTCGAAACTTCAGATCTACTTTCCACCTCTTAACATCTATATACTCTCAAGGATCGGTGTGCGTTTAATATATATGGAAGAAATAACGGGAAACACCTGATTTTGAGATTTCGCGCGACGAAATCTGCGTTGCCCTCTGTTGTTCCTACTTAGTTCCCTTAAATAGCGAAAGAATGTACGAAATGCCATTTGTAGATTTTAAAGGGAACTTCCCGGCTAAGTTAAAGGATTAAATAGAATTAAAGGAGACTCATATGGGTTTCGGAGTATTAAAGTAGACGTTAAATTGGACATTGGGATCGAAAACACTCGTAGAAAAATATATGCTGCACTCACGTAAATGTTGTTCCTTTCGTGTTCCTTTACATAGATTTATATATAGTATCAGATTTATTTGAAATACATTTTCTGAATGCCAGAAAGTTGTTGCATTAGCATTTTAACCAAGAATATTAAATTAGAACAAAAATTTGGTTTGCTCACTATATAGAGTTGAACTATACTGAATTTTATCTCGTATAGAATTTTATGATATTCTTGTAAAAAGAATAAATTCTTCTCTTGAGTATATGATAATATGAACTTTTCTCCAATTTGTGATGAGTATATTTGAGGACTATCATTGAGGACTTATCAAAAAAAGATTCTTTGTTGAAAATACTTATTCTTATTTAAAAAACAAGTGTAAACTGAGTAAACGCTTTTCTTAGCAGAGTAAAGTGATATTTTTCTATGTATAATAATAAGAATTTTCTGCGTTGATAATAATAGAATTAATAATAATAGAATATTACTAATAATAATAGAATAATAGAGTTAATTGGTTCCCAATTAATAATAACGAGATAAAGATCGATCAGGAGCAAAAAGATGATCTCTCTCTCTCACATTTGCAATAAAGGTAGCAATAGAGAATTATTTGTGCACAACTGATGATTAACACTTAATTTCAAGCACGCTCCGCGAGGAAGTGGTCGATTCGATTCGCCGTTGGTTGCAAGATTACCGGTCTGCGTGGTCATCGATGGATGGCAAGACATCACGCAAGACAGGAAGAAAAATCCCCCGTGCGTCGCGTTTATGTATGCAGTGAAGCGTGGTCGGGCGATTGTGAGAATTTCCCATGTGTCATTGAACCGCCATACTTCCGATGACCGACTGTAATTGTAAACCTTCGCGTCCGGCGCTCTGTACGCCACGTAACTTTGTAAATAAGAGAATCCGCGCGACGTCTCGCGCTCGTCAAATCAAGAACTCGACGAGAGTTCGAAAAGTTTACGTCAGAGAACCGGCTCCTCTCTGCTATCAGAATCAAAATGAGCTTCGATCGGGTGAAATTGTAATTTCAACCGGATATCATCGCCTATCCAGTTTGGCGACCCACGCGACATTACGTCGGCTATTTTCGGATCGCTCGAGTGATTATTCTGCAACGCCTTCTCGCCTCAACGATATTAACGATTCTCGGGATCGAGATGCGCTCTTTCCTCGATCGTCTTTAAGCGAGACGCTTAAATCGCGCGGGACTTTCTCGGAACTGCGCGAGAGAAGACGGGAAAAAGAAGGGAAAAAGAGGGAGTGTCTCATGATGCGATACTGTTATATGTTGCGCATAGATTTGCGATTCTTACGTTGATACTGGTCCGCGAGACAAACGAATGCGATAATTTAATTACAGCGCTCGCGCCAGAAGCGAGACATCGCGAGAGAAAAACGGCGAAGACTGAAAAAACTCACATGATAAAATTCATGCGTTACTGCTAATGACTAGTGTCTGTATCCTGACATATATAAAATCGCACGTGTGATACATCCGCTCCACGTTGCCATTTCCGTTGAATTCGAGTTGAATTCTATTGATGCACGAATTCTGTCGTCGTTATATTTTTTCGCGACCTTTCGCGTTGCAATAAAATTATAAATATCAGTTTGACGTTGATAACTAGTCGGCGCAGATAAATAATGTTTTCGTGTAATGTAGCCTTCAAATATATTTGTCACGCACAAATTTGAGAGAAGCTCATTATGATACATATATATTTAAAAGAAGAATTTACTCTCCTTACAAGAATATTATAAAACTTTATCAAAGAAGAACTTGGTTCGACTCCATGTAGTAAGTAAATCGAATACTTATTTTGTCTAATACATTTTATTTAATATTTTTTATCTAATCGAATACATTTTTTATCTAATACGTGACTGAAATGTTAAACTTCGTAGAGAGAGAGGTTTCAGAATATATATATATATATATATATATATATTTTTTTTTTTTTTTTAATAAATCTGATACTGTATATAAATCTGATACTATATATGAAATATGAAGTAAGTAACATTTGCTTGAGTGCAGTATGTATTTTTTGCTGCATGTACTTTCGACCTCAATATCCCGTTTAACGTCTACTTTGGTCATCTGAAGCCTATATCAACCTCTTTTGATTCTATTTATACATATGGAACAAATCGAGGTTATCGCGCACGAGCAATTGCAATTATCGACTTGGTAACGATGCGTTTCTATGTATTTTTTATGCATTCATGTTTCTTTGCATCTTTTCCATGCTGGAAATTAATTGGAGAACATCAAATATCGTTTTCCTAAATAAAGGAGATCCGTGGAGATCAAAATCGTGCAGGTTCAATTGTCATTATGTATGCAGAACAATCGAAAGCGCGAAAGAGGAGGATGGAGAGAGTGTTTACACGATAGCGCAGACAGGATGCATTAATTCATCATTCCACTTCCGGACGATAGAAGTTTACGCAACTTCGGCTTGTCTTATCCGTATCACACCGACATGACTACCGGCATATAAAAATAACAGTCACCGTTATGGACCGCGATTACGTGTTCCAGACGTGCTTATCTGCACGGACTCATTCGTAGAATCTCTTTAGAAAACGAGCATCGAATCACACAAATTGTATGATGTGTAAATTCGAGTACAAGAGAACGCGGCAATTATGAGCGCGAATGACGATTGGAGTTGTCCAAATAGCGATGTTCGGATTCACGATACAAAATGACGGTCCATGATTTTCGTTTCGAGAAAGAAAATCTACTTCAAATCAATGGAAGGCGCAGTTAGACGCGGGGAATCTAGGACACCCGGTATATTCTTATTTGCTAGACGACAAATGCGTCTAGAATCTCGGCTTAACTTAAAATAGCCCGTGCATTTTCTCGAGTCGCGAATCGCCGCGATGCCAGAACGGGTTCTGGCCGGGCTATTTTTATGGGGGGGTTTCGTCTATGATACGGGGGACAATCGTGAGATCACGTTTTAAAAACTGGTTCCTCGGGCTTCGTTCTGCAACTCGTTTCACCGATCGCAAGATTAGTTGCAAATTTTACCGATTAAGTTGTTTTTCTGTGGCGATCCTCGAATCTTCTCGCACTCAGGAAGCCCTCAAAGCGCGATTTGTCAACGAATCTCTGATCGAAGGCGTCAGACTCAAAATTGTATTTCACAATGGCGGTGAAAACGATCGTAACAATGACATTAGCAATAAAAACGTCGTGGCATATTAATCACTGTGATCTACGACAGTGTAATCTGTGATAAAAGCATAATTGCACGAAACATTACACAAGGAACGTAATCCACGATAAATTAATAAAGAGAATCCGCGATTCTCCGTCAGTAAACATTGCGAATATTGTCTGCTCCCTCAAGGTGAAGCCTGGAGATGCCGTGTGTCGTGTTTAAGTTTTCAAGCGAGTCATTGATATGCCACGTTTTCTGCGTGTTAACACTGTTCGTGATCAACATAATGTATGCGTGCTCGCTTGTATTTGGCATTGGCGAGAGCAAATGGCGTCGGATGCCGCATTCAACTTACCGATACTTTGTTCTTTGTGACCACCTTCGGACGTCCTTCTGACGCGTGGAACTTTGAATATCGACTCGCGTGGTTAACACAATATTATCGATTAAAAACCGGTGACATCATTATATAAGAAATTATCATTATATAAGTGTAAGAAGTGTGAATTTAAATAAAAGATGATTATATGTAATCGAGTGCGCGCAAGTTAGTGCAGTTTAGGTGCACAATGAAGTTGGCACACAATGAATACTCACAGTAATTGTTATCGACGGGCTTACGCAGCGTAACATATCAATATTAATATATAATTAATAATATAATTGATGATGATTATTATAATAATAAATAATAATGATAATTAATGATGCAGTTATTGCAAAAACCCGTTGGTAATGACTCTAAAATTTGACAGTTTAGTAAAATCCCAAATTCATTGTGCCTAAACCGTTTTAGGACTACATATATTTCTGCCATTAAGAAAAAAATATCCAAGAAGTAATAAACTAATTTGTTGGTTACCAATAGCATATTTGTTATACTAATCTAACACATTTTTTAAATAAGAAAATATACATTTTCTTGAAAAGAAAACCTTAGTATTTTTCATGATAGTAATTATTAAATTATTGAAATAAAAGAAATTGGATTTAAGTATATAAATATAATGTTAGCATCCGCACAAAATAAATATTTACTAATCAAAAAAGTATTTACTAGATATCTTTTCTCTCACAGTATATAATAAAGTATTCGAGTTAAGGTCGAGTTAAGGTTATTAAAAAAATATCATTTTGCTCGAATCTTCGTGATTTCGCGAATTATTCGCCTGGGTCTCGCTATTCGTGCTTTCTTTTATATATTTTCTCTTTAGCTACTCGGTCTTCTTATCAGTTATTAAGCGTGAGAGAATCTAAGAAGAGTTGAGAGAGAGAGAGAGAGAGAGAGAGAGAGAGAGGGAGAGAGGGAGAGGGAGGTTATTATCTCAAGCGGCGTCCATAAGTGCACATACTCGGTGTCGTCGTGGAACATTTGCATATCCGGTCTCCTGCGTTTTTCACTCGACTTTTCACCGCGAGAAAGGTCGTGTTATCTAGGACAACGGTGTGCACTTTCCTCGGGCCGGATAGCCATTATTTCGGGATTCGAAAGTGGCTAGCTGTAATGGGATGGCCGTAAGATCGCTCGATAGAAAGTTTCCGAATTCTACGCCGTTACCTGGCATCGTCGGCATGGCGTGGAAAAATCGTAATGATTTGCACTGAGGTGTAAAGGTATGACACCGATTGATCAGCATGTGTTTTCTACGCTTCGCGAGAGAAACTTTCCATTTCCGAGGGAAACGGATTTCCTCCTCTCGAATTAGATAGGTCCGCTCCTTCGTGCACGGAATTACACTTCCTCGGTGAATCGCGCGCGTGGAAATAGAGATTCGATAATAAATCACGTTGATAAAATAATACGTCACGAGGGGCGGCAGTCCGTGACGAAGCATTTTTGTTGAGATAGAGAAGAAGTATAATAGAGAAGAGAAGATACAAGATAACGAGGATAAATATCGTGCATTTGTGAACGAAGTGTCATCGCTATAAACGACGATAATTAATATATTGGATCATCGAGAGTCCCGAGTCACTTTGATCTTGTTGAAAAAGTGTCTCGCGCACACCACGAGATCTTTGGGCGCGGTCATAGGTTATGTCGAATACTTTTCACGAAAATAAGCAACGAACATAAACGAAAAAGCGTAGCAAAAAATCGCTGCGAATTGGCCGGACTTTGCGCTTTTTTGTCTCGCGGTATTTCTCAATTTCTGACATTTGACCGACCAATTTTTCCGCGGCAAATTGGACGATGACGCGAGTCACCGATGGAATCGTCGATATGAGACGGATGTTTTGTTATAGATCATGCGAAAACATATCGTCATCGATATATCGGCGATGATCGAGTTGGGATTCTCTCGCGAGAGACTTTCGTTGCGCCTTCTTTTTTTCTCCTCTTCCTCCTCCTCTCTTCGTTTTGCTCGTCCTACTTTCTCTCTCTCTCTCTCTCTCTCTCTCTCTCTCTCTCTCTCTCTCTCTCTTGATTCCCGAAAAATCGCGGTTAACACATGTTGCGACACCTCGTACGGGTCATTTGGCGGAACGTCCTCGACTTTGGTGGTCTAATTGGCGTCGGAGGATCATGACATCGGCAGCACGCGCAACATTGACATTGATTGTCGCGTCACTTCCGTCGCTCCAATATCACGAATTGCAGCGGAATGGGAAAGGAAGCGGAAAGTTACTATAATGAGATTAATAGGCGCGCCCTATTACCAAGTGTACACGGAAAACCTTTCACGTATCTCCAATTATGAGCCGCTCGTGGCCAAAGTGTGCCGCGAGAAATGATCAATGCCGCAGAAACGGTTCCGCGATCGCGATGACATCATACCGTGCCATCGCGATATCTCGTGCACTGCATCAATGCTCAGTCATTATTATTTATGCACGAAGGATGGAATTCGCTTGGATCAAATATCCGGGGAAATACTGAAACAGAATCCCAACTGATAGAATTCTGCTCGAATAAACGAGATTCTGAGAACGCTATTGACCAACTTATCTCGACAGACACATGGTCGATTATATTATTATTGTACATTCTCTCATATAAATATATGAAACGAAGTGAAAAATAAGTAAGAAATAATTTGAATATTTAATCATTAAATTATTATGAGCAAATAAAAGTAAAAGGCTACTTTTCTCAGGCAAATATCATTTCAGGATTAACTATTGGGAACCGAAGCATCGAAACATTAACAGTTATTTTAAAACAATATTTTATACATTTTTTTTCAAAATTTCCTATAAGTCGTACTTTTTACAATAAACTATTGAAATATTGATAATATGCTGTCCTCTTGCCAAAAATGCAAACATCTCTTCTTCTAGTGGTTGACTAGAAATCTCATTAATTTGAACACAGAATTTTACAAGGAGGTAACTACAGGATTTCCGTTTCGCCAGACATTTGATTAATCTAACCAAATGTCTTACTTCGTGTGTGTGCACGAATCGAAGCGAATGTAAGATAGAAAAGTGTCGATACAGAGCATACATATACATACACATCGATCGATTATACTTTTCCCTGCACCTACGACAATGAATTTTATTTGTTCAATTGAGCCTTAAGCAACGGACAATTCGTAAAAATCAGGCGACTCGTTCGCGGCGCGTTAAAGTCGATTAATCGTCGTGAATGAATTCAAGGACTCGTTGATCGCGCGATGGCTGCGTCTCCTTAAAAAGATTTAGAGCGAGGACGCGGCGTGTATGTGCACGATATAGGATAAAACGCCGACTGTCTCGGGACGAAAAGGTTATTTTCGTCATTATATACGCGTCGGCCGCCTAATCCAATGGAATCCTTATTCCATATTCAGTGATTCATTCGATCTGCATTTTGTCTGTCAACTTCGACGAGCGACGTCGCGTCAAAGGCGGTCGTTGTGACGCGAATATGAGCCCCATTGATGCTTGCATTCTGAGCTATTTACTTCTTTAGATAAATCACCATTTTTTCGCGATTACATAAGTATTTTTTGACGTGCCTCTTATTGTCGGCGTTAAACAATTTTTCTTCAATAAGTTCTCTCGTTCTTTTATTTATTAGAATCTTTTGTTGTTTACTCCTTACTATTATTCTTGTCCTTAACACTGACAAGTTCACGGAGGATATTAATACAAATCATGAAACGCTAATTGACATAGTCTCGTGATAAACGATTCCTTTTATTTATCGAGAATTCCACATACTAATCGACGTGTCAAGGTCTTGGTTGTTTTCCATTTCGTGAGACCGAACGTGACAAAGAAGCGTTTTCTTTGAGATTCCAGATGGAAACATAATAGTGGGGTTCATAAATATGCAAACGACATGTTTTCGTATGATAATTGGGGTAATCGGGTTAATGGTAGCAGGGACGTAGATACGATATCGCAATATATTTGCCAATGATAAAACTAATTGTCCGCGTCACTTTTTAATCGCATCGTCATAAAGATTTTCTTATCGCCGAAAAAAGCGGTTATCGCGTCTGCTCGGTATCGAGTAAGTGTATAAAGAGCTACAACGTTACTCTCGAGTTCTTTGCGATATTATTTCTATTTCCATCGTTTCTCTTTTGACGCCACACGTCTCATTTTCGTCCGGATCTTTCACATCAGCTAAGCAGCATCGACGACATTAATCAACGAAAATTTTGTTTGACCAAAATCAAAAATCAAAATTAATCAATCATTATACATAAAATCATAAATTTCATTGATTAATGAAATAAATTATTAACGCCTTAAATGGTGCGTCCGGAAAAATTCTTCGTGAAAAGATATTGAATTGCTCTTGACTCACTTAAACTATTGTATTTTCTTTTAATTCATAGCAGATATATTTTCTATTCTATTTTTCAAAATTCTTCAAGGAAATAGCAATAAAGAGATAAACCCTGATGAAAATACAGTTATTTTAAATCACTGCTGAATATGTTTTGGTTCATGTTTACATAAATCTAGATTCTTTTACTTAAGTAAAATAAACAATTGCTTTCATGGAGAGGAGTTTTCAGAAAATGTGTTTTCTTATTTGAGAAATATTTAATATTAATATGAGAGTGAGAGGGGGATAGAGGGAGAGAGAGAGAGAGAGAGAGAGGGGGAGGGAGAAAGAGAAGGAGAGAGAGAGAGGATGTTATTAAAATACCCGAACACTGATTAATGCTCGAACACTGGTGTACTTAATTCTGGACATTTTTATTTTTAACTAGGTTTATACGGTTTGATTTTTATATCATTGTTTAATATCAAATTCCGATATGACTGATTATAAACTGATGAATGATTAATTTGATGAATTGATTAAATGATTACATATACAAAGTGAGTCATCTAACGTTAGATTCTTAAATATCTTTATTGTTTTTTTATGTTAGAGGAAAAAGTAAAAAAATGTGTAAGAAATAGATTGGTTACCACACAATTTATTTTCTTATACGCGCTTTCCTCTGATGTGAAGAACAACAAGAATATTTTCGAATCTGACGTAAGATGACTCAGCCTATATATGACGGTTGATTAATCTTATGGTTATGGATATGCCGATTGTTTCAAAGTGGCTTCTTCTGGTTTCAGTCTGAGTGGCTTCGACGAGCGTGTGTCGCCCGCTCGTGGGCGCTTATTTGCGACGAAAAACTGACGGAGTCCGAGCATTTTTCATGTCGTCTAAATATATCCTCGTGTGCATATGCGGAGGCGTCAAAACGCCGGAGCGCGCTTTCGCTCGGCGGGAACCGGCTCGCATTTTAATTAGTGGCGCGCAAAATATCGCCCGCTAAATGCACATTCAGCAAACGTCCGATGAATGTAGTCCGGAATATATCAATTACCGTGTATCTCGCATGAGACACGCGGCCTCGCTTTTTATTAAGCCTGCGACTCGTGCAAAGACGCGCGATTCGCGACGCTCGTGTCATCCGCTCTCGTCCTTACCCTGATAGGATTTTATCGCTCCAAGTCCGTAAAGGGCTTAGATAGGCATGCTCTAAAATAGGCTTGGTATCATTGGACCTAGAAAGGGTGTACAAAGGCAAATTTTGAATAGAATTTCCTTAACAGACCTTGAATAAGCACTATTGGGGATGCTTCTAACTGGGCTTACCATTGTTGCGCCTAGAAAGGACCTACAAAGACAAATTTTGAGTAAAATTTCCTAAACAAGCCCTGAATAGGCACTGTTGGGATTCCCCTAACAAGACCTATCACTGTTGTGTCTAGAAAGGGCATACAAAGACAAATTCTGAGTAGTATTTCCTAAACAAACTCTGAATAGGCGCTGTTGGGGTGCCCTTAATTAGCCATCGTTAGGACTACATATGGCCAAGCAAAAGGATTTCTAAAGGAAAATTCGTAAATAGATCCAAAATAGGCACAGATGTGGATGTCCGTAGACATCAACACAAGACATGTATTTATATAATTAAGTCAGGGTCTCGTTTATTCAATTCTTGAAACAGTTTAAAGTGTTACAGAATTTTAGTTTACAATCTTAGACAGAAGTAAAATTCACATAAGTTTGAAATAAAACCAAAATACCTATGATTTTGGTTCTCAAAAATACAGTCTTCCAAATAAAGCGTGTCCACATAGGGTTCCACACAGCAAACTTTCCGTAAGATAATTTGGAAATTATATTGAAATATAACATTGGAATAATTTAGAAATATTCGTGAAACATTTTATCAAAATCTTTTTCACTAAAATATTTCAGAAATCTTTTATAATAAGCATTGATTTATATATTTATATATAAATTTAATTAATGTAATGAAATCTTATATGGTAAGGTGGATTTCTCTTTCTTTTAATTGTACTCCTTTATAATTACTCAAAGTTTTATAGTCTTTCATGATTTTATTTATTTAATAACAATCAACAATAAAAAAATTTTACTATAAAAATTTAAAAATAATGAAATGAAAATGCGGGATTTTGTAGACTTCACCTCATTAGCTAAGGGCTAAATTAACAATAAAAGTACGAAAAATATAATTTTTATTAAAATTATATAATTTTATTAAGTTATATTATCAAAAAATTATATTGCTATGTTAATCACAACACATATGGACAAAATGTAAGACGCTTATATCGACTGAAGAAGTGTCGTAGTGTCTAAGACAACAGATTCATAATCCAGAGGTGCCTCAGGCAGGGTCCAGGTTCTCGAGTCCCACCAGTGTCAGTGAGAATTTTTAAGTGTGATGTAGCATTGGAATCAAGTAATCTAAAGTTTTCAAATAAAATCAGCAAGCGCTGTAACCTTTACGAATAGTTTCTATTAGAAAATAGTACATATTCATACATAAAAGAATATTCTTTCCTACTTAGACATGTCTAGATAGGGCCTACATAGGCGTGCCAGAATAGAGCCTCGTCAGATTTACAAATCGGACCTTGACTTACAAAAGCGTTACATCTCTGTACAGGGCCTATTCGGGCTTGCTTGAATGGCGCGTAAACAGAAATGGGGAAAAACTATCTAGGGCCTTTACAAGTCCTTTTTAAATTCCTACTCGGGTATGTCGAAGCGTTCGCGACTCGATGCGCGATCGAGAACGCCAAGCGAGCTCCGTTGCGCTCTTGTTCGAAACGTCGCGGCGTTTACCTACACGCCGCATTCGGGTCGCGAGTATTATTAGCGCGAAGGGAACTTCACGCGGAACAAAGGAGCGAGGACTTGCGTTCTCGCGTGAGTCGAAACGAACGAAATTGAACGTTGTCGGGAGACAAGACAAATATTTCTGGCGCATATGTCGCAAGCTTCGGCGTACCTTGCAATTTTCTGCTGCGACCTGCGCTCTCGATAATTACGGCAAATAGCGTCGGGGCAGGTAACGCGACGGGGATAAGTAACGCGAACCCGGCTGTTTTTCATGCCCGCGACTATTTCGATTTCGTTACGGTTTGCTTCATTTACACCGCGAGAAAGAGCAATCTAAGGAATGAAAAGTATTTATTCTCTGGGTGTATTAAGGGTAAAAATAACTATAAATATATATAATATGTATATACATATATATTCTACACTGAAGCTTTAAATATTCGTATTTAAAAGCCAAAATGTATGAAAAACCCAATTAACAATAAAAATGTCCAGAGATAAATGTATTAGTGTTATCAGTGTTCAATTATCATTGATACTTTAATATTATATTAATATAAAGTATTTCTAAAAAAAAAATATACATTTTTCCGGAAACTTTAGCTTTCGATAAAAGCAATTGTTGTTGTTGTTGTTGGTTCTACTTAAGTAAAATAATCTAGATTTATATAAATATGTACTAAAACGAACAGCAATAAGAATGTCCAGAGTTAAGTACCAACGTTATTAGTGCTCAAGTATTGGTATGATTTTATCTCTTATATCCCAATAATATACCATGGTATACATCTTTGCTTTCTTATATTAATATAAATTATTTTTCAAATAAAAAATGTACTTTTCCTTAAAATCTTCTCCGATGAAAGCAATTGTGCATTTTGGTTGAATAAAGGAATTTAGATTTAAGCAAATATGTCACCAATCCCTGTCAAATAAATATGCTCGATTTTTTAGATATCCTATCTCTCAGTCTTGAAATGTTTTACTTTATGCGCACTTTATGTGCTTAAGCATATGTCATACCACCTGAACGTTACAGACACGTCGCTGACGTGAGCTGATCAGTCATCATGGGCATTAAAACCGCGAGAGTGCCTCCGAATGGCTGGTCGGCCATCGCGATCGCGTTAAATCGCGATGATTCGCGACACCCAGCCGCGGTGCAACGTGTTTTGCGCGGAAACGCTGCACAACTTGGCGCGACGCAATTTGAGCACCGGGTGGGCGCTAAACGCGCGTGGGCGCGAGAAGCCGCGTTCGCGGCTCGCGCGCGCTCGTCGAGATTCGCCGGGATCTTCCCACGTATTTTCCGACGGATACGTTACAATTGCGTATAAATAAATTTACGCTCGCGCGAATTCGGCGAAGTGTCGCCATTCGCGGTGAAACCGCGAGTCGATTTGCTGACGTGCAGTTAACGAGCACTCTGCAGAGTTTCCTCTCACGACTCATTCGGCTCATTCGTGACGCGAGAGATTCAAAGCAATTAGCTGAGCGCGGAGAACTGATTATCGGGAAAATTTGGAGAAGGAACTGGTTGTCGCGGTGGGAAAGTTTCAGGGCTGACGAAGCAAGAGGACTTTTCAAAGATGACAGGCTACCCGGTCGATTGGTTCCGGCTCGCGCGTTTGCACTGACGTCAAGAGCTTGTACGATCTGTCGGATCGCCAATTATTGCTTTATCCGGTCGATCGTGCCGCTTAACTTCCCGTTCCCTGCCCACCGCCTATTCTAAACACGTGCTGCTCTTTTACATGTGTACGCGGGATACAGCAATAATTCATCACTGGACCTGTCCACTGAATTTTATTCTTGATTATTCGAACGGCTTTCGCACAGTTACTCCATTTGCCCGATCATGTACTTGTCGTTGATAATAATCGGCGTAGATAAAAATGAAAAGGATCACTGATATCTGACTGTAACATGCCTTCTGTATGTTAAACAAAGAACAATGACTCAGAACTCGTGATAGGCATTGTAATTGACGCGCTATGGAGGACAAGGGTGTGAAGGGCGTCAAAAGGATGTAAACATTTCAGGCTTGGAGTTATGGCTCGCGAAAATTCCGTCCCGCGCCGTTCTCGTCCGTCGATTATTCGCATCGCGGCTATCGCGAACGTAGAAATCGAGGTTAATTCGCGTTTCATGGCACTGATCTCGGACACCGGCGACGGGCTCGTTGCAGGCGCACCGTCGATTAAATGGCCACCCGATCCCCTCGGTGCGGCATCGACGAGCCTGTGCGAACCGGAGACAATACGCGCAGCCGCACGCATGTCTCTCACAGATTGATACGAGTCATCATTCAATAATCCGTCATATATAATCGTAATTGCTACGTGAGCTCTCAAGGACAAATCGAAATGAGATTCCGCGCATAGAATTCACATTATATATATCTCATCATCTTCTTTGTCACCTTGACTGTCTTCTCTTTGGAGGAGTCACCGCCGTCTATTGCGTGTCGCGAGAACGCGCATTCTTGAATCACCGAAGCGCACTTTTCCCAGCTACTCGTCGAGATGTTAACGTGTGATGATGAGCATTTGCTTGTTTTTCCATTCCAGGCGACTCGTATTACCATTACGCCGTGTACAAGGGCAGGTCGCCGATCGATTCTCGATCGTCCAACATCGAACTGATCGATGAGGATACGCACCTCACGAGGAGACGGCGGGCGACGCCCGACAAAGTTGTGTCGACCGAGCAGAAGGATGAACCCAAGGACCCGGCGCAACAGTCGCAGCAGCCACAACAGCCACAGCAGCCACAGTTGCCGCTATCTTCGGCACAGTCCCCACAGCCGTCGCAGCCACAGCCGCCGCACCCACAGCCGTCGCAGCCGCAGCAACAGCAACAGCAGGAACAGAAGCCGCAACAACAGCAGCAACTGCCGGCACAGCCGTCGGTGAGCACGACGACCTCGCCCGGAGACGTTACTTATCCCCGTGACGCTTCCTCCACTCTACCTCCTTCTGATACCTTGGATCCCAAGAAGAAGGTGACGGTGTCGCAGCCGATGAACCCCGCAGCCGATGATGCGGTAAGTCCAGCGGCGGAATTGCCGATGAACGGCTCGAGAGATTCCCAGGTAGCATACGTTTTGTTTCTTCATTATAGCTTTCGTCAACTTCGTTAAATCGTAATAATGTTAATAGATTCATATTTCTCGATGTTTTCTACATATATTTCTCACAACTTCAACCGGAATTTCTGGATCGTTCATATCTTATCAGAAATTTGATCTAATCAAGCTTTTGATCCGTGTGAAATAGCTTCGAAGATCAGATTATCTTCGTAAAATGAATCTCATGATATGCGATATGCAAAATAATAGTTATTGTCTTGTTCTGCGCATAATCTAATTAGTACTGTGATAATTATGAATTATCATTATCGTTATGGCGAATGTGATAGTGTACTCACTAATTAAAGCGGTAAATAATAGTGCAACGAGCGGATAAAACATGAGATCGAAACGATAACAAGGCGTTTTGTCGTTAGCCATCACCGACACCGCACATCTGGGCTAATCGTACGAGATGGAGCAACACGACGAGCGGCAAGGATTGGCAACGTGATGACAGTAAAAATCAAACGAAGGTGACGGAACTGACAGCCGTGAAGGAAGATGACAAAACGGAGGACGACAAAACGGAGGACGACAAAACGGAGAGCGAAATCAGCGATATTTCGATCAACAAGTTCTCCGACGTGACTAATACCACGCTCTCGCAGAACAACATCACCAAGACGGTCTACGATACGCACCAGTATTATAATAGCACCTTCATCATCGACACCGACATCTGCAAGAAGTATTGGGTGGATATGGATAATCATCCGGAGCTTAAAGTCAACCACCTTCTCAGTCAAAGCCATCGACGCGCCGCGGTAAGACTCGCTTTGCTCGCCTTACCGCGTGTCTCCTGCTAATTATTCCGACAAGTAACTAAAACAATTAAGCGGAATATACATGATAAAAGTAATATGTAGTATTACTTCTAGAACTGAACTGGTTTATAATACTTTTAGTGAAATTCTGCTCGAAAAGCAGTCGAGTCGTTCGGACTCGAGTAAATTTTCGTTCATATGGAGTGAATTTTCTGCTCTAAATCATCGAGTGAATATTTTCACGCGAAATTGAAGAGTGAATATGACGAATTTCACCATCCCAGAAATAGATTTAGAAATTGATTAAGTGTCAATAAAGAATTTACTTTAAATTTGAACAAAATATTTATTCGCAAAACTGTCGCTTTAAATGAATTTTCACTCGTTTCTAGTGAAGGTTACACTCCAAGAAATTGAAGCGCGTGTTAATAATTATTACTTAAAGCTCGTCTCAAGTGAGATCTTCAGATTGAAATTCAGTCAGACGAAAGTTTCTCCGTTGAATCGCGATCACGAGTACATATATGCCACATATCTCGTAATTAAATGAACAAACTTGGATTTACCTTTGAATTAGAATCTGAATATCTCACGTGGAACAAGTTTCAGGATGGCAACTGTCAACACGGATTTTAGAGAGCCAGAGATGTCTAACGAAATTATCATTGATGCAATGGCGTAGCCAGGGAGGGGCTGAGGGGGCTGCAGCCCTTCCCCCGAAATTAATTTTCTGGGTTACGCTAAGAGTGATAAAAATTTTTTCGAATGTTCTTTTTTTTGTTCGTCAAAAGTAAAAAGTACAGCGCCTCCCGAAACTTTTTTCTGGCTATGCTACTGCATTGATGGGTAAAGAGTAATGGTATAAGATGGTATAAAGAGTAATTTTTTCATCTTGCAATTGTGATTTTGTCGATAAATTCGCAATTCGGTCGACGACAAACGCAAAACCAACTGAAACGCAATTTTCTACGTTACAGACTGTCAAACTGAAGTTCGACTTTCCTTTTTACGGACATAAAGTCCGTAACATCACTATCGCCACCGGTGGTTTCCTGTATACTGGCGAGTACGTGCATAGCTGGCTGGCAGCCACTCAATACATCGCACCGCTCATGGCGAATTTCGATACCCGCCTGTCGAACGCCAGCTACGTCAAATACGCTGACAATGGTGAGTCATCGGATTCTCGAACGGGGGCTCTCCTTCGCGCGCGAAGGACGCTTCGTCCTTGCATTTTCCGCAAGCACGCTCGATGGTTCTCCACTCTGTCCAGTCGTAATCAACACACAGCTCCTTTACATAGCTGAAATCTCCTTCGGCTCATTCTCCGCACTTGCGACTTGGCGGAAAGACTCCCGATTTAATTCTTATTAACAAGAGCGCCCCACCCTTCTTAACCGATCTGCCGTTCCTTTCTTGCATCGAGTCGAGCGTGTCGTGAGGCATTCGCGTCATCGGCTACCACGGGGATTGAAAAAGCAGCGTGACGATTTAACGACACGTAATAACACGCCGCCACAAGCGGCCGGCGGCAAAGAAACGGCGCAAAACAGTCGCGTGTCACCTGGCAGGCCGAGTCAGAAGGACTCCTGCAGGAAAAGGCACGAGATTATATCCTTTATTATCCGCCAGGCACCGCGTTTACGGTCGAGTGGGAGAAGGTGAAGCTGCAGGACAAACCAGGGTCCGGCGCGTTCACTTTCCAGGTGACCTTGCATCAGAACGGCGACATCGTGTTCGTCTACTCGGTCATACCTCTGGTGGTCGAACAGATCGAGGACAGGATGCATCCTGTCAAGGTTGGCCTGAGCGACGCCTACATCATGGACAGGACAGTATTCTGTGAGTTGAGTGCGCGCCTAGACACCGACGTTCGTCTCGACCGCGTTGCATAACTATCTCTACCGCGTAACTATCAGTTATCGCGCGCACTAGTCGATTTCACAAGCGGCTGCGGACGAGTCATTGTACACGTGATCGTAGAAAATATTTATATGCAAATAGATGCGAGTGGGTAGAGTTAGGTGGCTCAAGCGAATTCGTTCGACGGCGAGTACCGCGGAAACGATTATGAGTTATTATGAAGTAGTGGTAGATTACAACCTCATACATTTGCAATTAGACGCGCATCTAAAGTTAAAATAACGCGGATATAATGTATATGTGTATAGAGCTATCTGGTCTATTATTATTGGAAGCGTTATTAGCGCGTTATCTCCGAGTTACGTGATTATTTCCACGTGTACGCACACGAACACACTTTAGGTCCACTCTGCAAACTCTCAATTTGCTCGTCTCGCTTCGCAGTTGTCCGGCGGAAAACCATCTACGAGTACCACCGCGTGAACTTCAATCGACAGGACATAATGAACTGCACGGTCATCTACCTGAAAGCCTTGCCCACTTGCCTCGACATAGACAACTGTCACGACTGTCTGACGAAAGTGCACGAATTCGACTGCAAGTGGTGCCCGGAACTGAATCAATGCAGCACCGGCACTTTTCGATCGCGGCAAGACTGGGTGCTGAAGGGTTGCGACGTGCGCAATATCAAAGAATCGGCGAACTGCCCTTCGAACGTCAAGATATATAAAGGCGAGGAATACGACCACGATGGTCACGTACATCCTGAGGAAACGATCACCGCCAATGAGATGAGCGCGAAGCAGGAGAGACCTGATACGAGCGCCTTGGAAAGTTGTAAGTCTGTCTTTTGTCGTTCGCCTCGCTAATCTCGAACGAATCTCCCATTTATCGCTCCACGAAGTATCTCTGCTTAAAACGACGGATAGAAAATGATAGAAGATGCTGGCCTTCCTTTCCAGAGGTGATTTTGTATCCTCTTTATCAAGACGTATTGAAGAAAGAAAGAGAGAAAGTTTTATAAATAACCCATAATCTATATATGTATACATAATAATAAAATATCTATCTGTATGTTCCCTATTAACTTTTCAATCGATCTAATCAAATTTTGCATAGCTGCTTTTTAAGACTTTGCGGAAAATATAGCCTACTTGAAATGCAAAATCTGGATATCTCATCCTTTTCTTCTGCTTTCATCCCCTCAACACTTTGTGATTAGAACACTTAGGTTTAGATATTTTAAATATAAGAAACCCAGGTAGTTTGGGCTAAAACAGTTTATTCATGAAACTTTTTAAATGCGCCCTAAACCCGAGCAAAAATTGAATCTAGTAATTGTCTAGTAATGACACAGAAAAGTTGGGTCTTATATTGCTACTAGTTAGGAATGTAACGCTCACTTCTCCTAATGGCTGTACCAGAAAAATTATCTAGTAGCTAGATACAAGAAAATAACTTATAACTATCAGTGGTATAGTTACTAGATAGTTCTGATCTTCAAGTTCTATTCAGAATTTACCGATTATTTTCTATCTCGTTACTATGTAATCTTTTTCCTCTAGCCAATATCTATTGGTATGGTAATTGGTATAGTTATTTATAGTCCTGACATTCAAAGACTGAGTAGGAATGTTTAGCCAATCACGAGCCAATCACTGGCTAGAAAACTTATCTAGTCATTACTATCTAGCTACTAGTTTTGAAATCTGCTCTACTAGATACATTTTTGCTCGGGAAGATTGGGATGCAAAATCACCATTGGAAAGGGAAGCCAGTATCTTCTATCATTTTAAACAGAAATCATTCGACTTACTTGCATTTTATCGCCACCAGCGTTGCTTTTTTCCGGGATCTCGAATAACACAAAAGCATGATTAAATGCATCACTAATGCCGAACGTCTCGTTTTTTCTTGTTAGCTGCTCGCGACAACATGAATATGAGCGTTTCTGGAATAATCGGAATCCTCACCGTCGTTGCTTTAGCGGTGGGCCTCGTAGGTTGGGGTGCGTATGCTTATCGCAATCCTCACAGTGCATCAGGACAAATGTTGATAAGGGTAAGAAAAATCTTACTATGAGAATATTTAAATTATAAAAAAGAAATGAATCATGCCGCGTGATTGACGATTTCTTATTCCTTGCTCATTATTTTTTCTATTATCGATGTATATCAGTGTTAGGCATTGATTGATTAAAATTTTGTTTGACTAAAATAATCGACAAACCAGTAATTAAAATTAATTAATCATCATAGATGTAATCACAGATAATTTAATCGATAGATAAAATTAATTATTAATCAGTTTATAATCAGTCGCATCGAAGTTTCATTAATAATTAATTTTATCAGTCGTTATTCGTGATTTTATAGAAGATGATTATTTAATTGATTGATTAATTTCGACTGCTAATTGCTTTAGTCAGTTAACATTTTAATCGATTAATGCCTGATATTGATTCACGTTGCTTATAACAATTTTATTGCCGATTAAAATACTCATTGTCTCTCTACTGATTCTACTGACGATGAAATCGTCATCGTTATCGTCATATGTATTATCGACTCCTGTTATTGATCATTGTTGTTCGGCGTTCTAGAGATTTCGGAATACTTTACGTAATTAATCCCTCGCCCACTAATCTCATCTATCTCGGGGTCATCTTTTCAGTACCGTCCGAGTCAATGGAGCTGGCGAAGAGGTGAGGCCCGTTACACAGCCGCGACCATCCACATGTGATGAGGTGTCAACGGGGATCAAGTCACAGTCAATAACGAAACTGTCGGACCAAACTTCCTATTAACTGTACAGTGTATCGAGTCTGCGAGATGAAAACAGGCCCCGAACACATTTGCTCGGGACGCCGCGCTGTTCGTCAGGTTTACATTCAATTATGTAATTACGGATAATCATCTTCTTACAGCGATTACACAGCGCGATGTAGCGGAAGCGAACTGACCGAAGTGGCAAGCGAACATGTGTAGCGTTTTTAGACAATTTGACGGAAATGTTATCGCGGTGTATCTCAATACTTCCCGCGATCGAACGCCATTGACAACAATATCGGGAACAAGAACAGGACTGATTCAAAGGGAATTTTTAACGAGGGCTAATCGAGAGAGAAAGAGAGAGAGAGGGAGAAATTGCGACTAATCGAAAAACGAACACGGAAAAAAGATTTGCTGCAGCAGCAAACTAATTTGCTATATATGGATAGTTAATATAGATAATTTGCTGTGCTACTTTTTCTTTGTTGCAGGAACCTATTTTCTTGCTATGATAACAAGAAAATTTGCCTATACAGCAAGAAAAGTGGCTAACTCAGCAAATTTATTACAGATGGATAACTAAACAAAATTTACTGCTTTAGCTACTTTTTTTGTTGCAGGAGCAGATTTTCTTGTTATCTTAGCAAGAAAATTGGTTCCTGCAGCAAAATAATGTGGCTAACACAGCAAATTATGTTTAGTTGTCCATATCTTTTTTCCGTGAAGCTACCCGGCGGAAAATCCGCGAAAGTTTTATACACATCAACTTTGCGAAGCTTCGGACCGATTAATCGTTGCGCGTCAAGGTACGCGCGACAAGATCGCCGTTGATGTGGATTTCACGACGAGGACTGAGCAACGACATAAATGTCGCGATCATATAAAAAGAAGTTCACGAGCTTTCTGCGAGACAACGTTTCGCACGACGTTTTGTTGCGCGAGTCGCATGGATCATTCGCGTTCGCGACAGAAACGTCCTTAACACGTTTACGACCAGAGTTCATTTGGGAAACTCTTCCCATGGACCACCTCATATTTTTCTCTTAATGTAATTATATGTAGGACAGGCTTAGTTTTGTTTATATGTGTAGACACAGGAGAAAAAATGAGCGCTGTCACACACGTGTGACACTGGTAGCAGACGTGTTAAAATATTGTCGATGACTCAAATCGCGACGATAGGAACGATCGGTATCGTAGTGCCGACTGTTGGGCGACCCGACTAAGAGGAAATGTTTACGATGGTTTCTCGTCGAGGGCGATCGTAATATCGAAGCACGGATGACGCCCGTACGCGTCGAGCATTTATGTGATTCTCAGCAGCGTGCGACATACTTTGTTATTGTTTAAGAAATCCGTTTTCTCTTTTAATCGCAACAACTTTACTACTGTTTCGTGTATGCAATGTTCACAGTGAGAAGAGCAAGGAAAAAGAAGGGGAAACACGAGCGAAGAAACGAATTGACATATAAACTGAATGTTTCAAGTTCCAATCTAGCGTGCTGAAGCTACAGTTCGTCGAGCTCTTTGAGCAGTTGTGCGATAGGAAGGGAGGAGAAATCATTCTGAAGTATCCGTCAATTTAGCCTACGTAAAATTCGTCCTGGAATCGTTCGGACTATTGTCGTTACATTCCAAAGAACACGTTCTCGAGAATGAATTACGCAACCACGTGCGAGCTGCAGCTTCAGCGTTTTGTATCACAGAGACACACACATACACAGACATATACAAAAACATATCTATAAATAGATACATATAAATGATTATATATAACGACTATATACAAATATATTTTACGACGAGATTTTTTGGAAGATCACACAAGCAGCTTATAATACATATAAAATTAAAAGAAAACAAGCGAAAATAAAAAAAAAATGAAAGAAAGAACCAGAAAGAGCAAGAGGAATTATAAAAATTTGTTAGCATCTACATGGTAATATTAGGTCATGAGTGTATATAGTAGTCTTATGAGAAGCAATATAATTTTTATCTAATTGTAAATGTATAATTCAATGTCAAAACGGTGCCTTCTTTGTAAACCTCTGGGTATGATGATATATCGACATGCAGCAAAAGAAACGACGAAGGGTTTGAGGGGAAATCTCACTGTTCTTGAACGAGAGGTTTTTGGAGAGATTGATCCTCCTACCATAGGGAAATAGTTCGAGGGAAATGCAATTGTAAAAAGAATCTTAATTGTCCGTTTGTTAGATGTTCGTAGCTTAGAGTGCATGAACTCGTCACGCTAAAACTCGCGATTAGCTTAATCGCGCGACGAGTCAACGGAGGGGACGGAAGAGTGAATTACCGTCAAACTTGCGAACAGCTTTTCTTACATTACTGTGTACGATGTAACTCATAGTTTGTGATAATAAATATTATAATTATTATAGTAGCGCTCTGCGTGCCCATCTTCTATTTTAATTATCTTCCTTCGAAAGAGTTCTCTTTGAGATTTAGAATAAGCAACGTAGCAATAAAGTTAAATATTGAATAGACTTACCATTATTCTATATCCATTCATCATACACGAAAAAAAAGGTTTGGTTGAATTAACCAAATATCTGGTTGAATATGAACGATTCAGAAATTCCGATTGAAATAACCCCAATTCTGTTTAAGTTAACAAGAATTTTTGTTGACTTAAACAGAATTCGGGTTACTTCAATCGAAATTTCTGGATCGTTCATATTCGACCAGATATTTGGTTAATTTAACCAAACTTTTTTTCCGTGTACCATCATCATATTCATTATGACAAACAATTTTCGGCAAAAGAAAAATTTGAGAGATTTTACATTTTTGAACCCAGAAATTACATGTATCCCATGTTGTACTTACAGTCGATAAAGAGATTGCAGTTCCTGTTCCGATTATCAGATGACACTGAGTGTATTAAACCGCATCGTACACTTTGATCTCTCAAGTGCTATCGCAACTTGTATAGTTTAGTACATTCATACATATATTATGCAGCAATCAGCAAAACTTCCAGCTACGAAGTTTTAAATTATCGGAATGACATAAAAATTCATGCTTTAAAGCATGTGATTTGACACGTTGATAAATTTTAACTTTGACCTCTCATACTTATTCAACTTAAAATTTGTTTGTGTTTGATATCTCAACATAATCATTTGGCCCACAATTTAATCCCAAAATTGCGGGACTAAAAACGGACAATTTTTACAGACGCTTTTTGATCATCAAATATACAACAATTTTATTAATATGAGTTTCTCCATATTTCTGGCAACCGGGCCGTTGTTAAATGTAAAAAAAAGCAATGAATAAATTTGCAATCTCTTACGAGACAACACATTTCGATGTTCTTGAACAAGATGATTCGTGATGATGCACACGTGAGGAACCTCCTTTTTGTATTACTTGGAATTATAAATATAAGAACCATAAAAGTTATATCGCAATGTTATTATTATTACACTATGTAGGTAGAAGTATTATAATTCTATTTTTAAAATATAAAACATTATTCATTAAAATTTATATCAGACATATTATACATTTCTTAATCTTAAACTCGCATATTGTACGCGTTTTCTTCTTTGTTTGCCGATATTTAACGCCACATACATAGTAAGTAGTAACTAATCTTGTAAATCTAAAATTAAAATATACAAATAAGACATAATTGATGGCATTTACTTATACGGCATTTACTTAGCGGCACATATACATTTGTATATTTGTACATTTCACTTATTATTTTCTTGTTTTATTGTTTCATACGAGCATTCAGATTGATACGATGCCGTCAGACACGCATTTTTCTGCAAGTATAAACAAAATAACTCGTTAATACTATTGCTAGAAGTACATTAGTTAATATACCATTATCACACTATAAGCAAGCAATGATTATCACTGAAGAGAATGAATTTCTGAACGTTCGGAAACATATTATAAGCAAATTATATCTCGTTTTAATCGGGCCTGATACATCTTCCACCATATGGAAATGTTCCCGATGGATTTTTTTTTGCGCAACCGCGAACAAAATGAATGTTGATATCAATGAAACAGTAATCATCATATACATAACTAATTTACTTATATTATTCTCCATGTTTCTGGTAAACGTGTCGTTGATGACTAAGCGACAAATTTAATAAATCTGCGATCTTCCGGGACTACACAATTCGGTGCATCTGAGCGAAATAATTCCTGATATGTGATATCTGGCACAAGAATATCCTTTTCATAAAGTTTCAGTCCTTGTCTAAAGTTATAAACATAAGACCGATAAAAGTTATGTTGCAAATATTAATATTATCGCTTTATTTTCTTTGTCTTATTGCGATACACGTGCGGGGAGATATTTATTACAATTTTATTTACTAAATATTACATTTTTATTTCTTAAAATATATTTTTGAAATAAATAAATTTTTAGTGTCATGCTTGATTTTTATATAACCATTATTTATATCCTCTCGCATCTATTGTGTTTTATAAAAATTTTTAAATCAACGCATTATTATCAGACCTGCATTTACCTGCAAATAAAAAAACAAAATCTTCAAACCTGCGAAACTATGAAATATATAAACACACCCTTCTTAAAATTAAAGTAGAAAAGTTGATATTAATGAAAATTAGATCACATTGATATTACTGATATGGATGTCCTCCATATTTTTGGCATATGAGTCGCTGTGAATTGTGAAAAACAAATTTAATAAGTCTGCAATCTTACATAACAATATATGTCGCTCTTGAACAAAATGGTTCTTGATGCGTAATGTCTCCCACGGGAACTATAAATATAAGAACCATAAAAGTTATATTGTAAATCTTCCATATTGCAAAACATGTAGGATGAAAGTATTGCCCTATTATTATAATATCGAACATGTTTACTGGAACTTATTTGTATTTTACTTATGAGTATGTCAATATATTGAATTCAAATTTTATACCTTTCTGTTCACCTCTTCCCGGGTAGGAATTTAAAAGAGGGCTTGTAAAAGCCCTAGATAGTATTTCCCCATTTCTGTCTAGGCGCCATTCAGGCAAGCCCGAATAGGCCCTAAACAGAGATGTAACGCTTTTGTAAGTCAGCACCCGATTTGTAAATCTAACAAAGCCCTATTCTGGCACGCCTATGTAGGTCCTATCTGGACATGCCTAAGTAGAAAAAAATATTCTTTTATGTATGAATATGTACTATTTTTTTTCTAATAGAAACTATTCGTAAAAGTCACAGCGCGCGCTTGCTGATTTTATTTGAAAATTTTAGATTACTTGATTCCAATGCAACATCACATTTAAAAATTCTCACTGACACTGGTGGGAAACCTGGACCCTGCCTGAGGCACCTCTGGATTATAAATATGTTGCTTTAGATACTACACCACTTCTTCAATCGATATAAGCGTCTTACATTTTTTCTTTACGTGTTGTGATTAACACAGTAATTAACACATAATTTTTTGATAATATAACTTAATAAAATGATATAATTTTAATAAAAATTATATTTTTCGTACTTTTATTATTAATTTAACCCTTAGCTAATGAGGTGAAGTCTACAAAATCTCCACTTTCATTTCGTTATTTTTAAATTTTTATAGTAAAATTTTTTTTATTGTTGAGTGTTATTAAATAAATAAAGTCATGAAAGACTATAAACCTTGAATAATTATAAAGGAGTACGATTAAAAGAAGGAGAAATCCACTTTTTATCATATAAGATTTCATTAAATTAATTAAATTTATATATAAATATATAAATCAACGCTTATTATAAGAGATTTCTGAAATATTTTAGTGAAAAAGATTTTGATAAAATGTTCCACAAATATTTCTAAATTATTTCAATGTTATATTTTAATATAATTTCCAAGTTATTTTTCGGAAAGCTTGCTGTGTGCAACCCTATGTGGACACGCCTTATTTGGAAGATTCTATTTTTGAGAACCAAAATCATAGGTATTTTGGTTTTACTTCAAACTTATGTGAATTTTACTTCAGTCTAAGACTGTAAAATTCTATAAGACTTTAAACTATTTGAACTTATTAAGAATTGAATAAACGAGATCCTGACTGAATTATATAAGTACATGTCTTGTTGTGTTGATGTCTACGGACATCCACATCTGTGCCTATTTTGGGCCTATTTACGAATTTTCATTTAGAAATCCTTTTGCTTGACCATATGTAGGCCTAATGATGGCAGGACTAATTAAGAGCATCCCCAATAGCGCCTATTCAGATTCTGTTTAGGAAATTCTACTCAGAATTTGCCTTTGTAGGTCCTTTCTAGACGCAACAGTGGTAGACCTAGTTAGGAGTATCCCCAATAGTGTCTATTCTGGGTCTGTTAAGGAAATTCTACTCAGAATTTGCCTTTGTACATCCTTTCTAGGCTCAATGATGCCAAGCCTATTTTAGGGCATGCCTATCTAGGCTTTTTATGGACTTGGGGCGTGCCCCGATAAAATCCTACCCGGAAATCTCTCCGCACGTGTATCGCAATAAAACCAAAAAAAAAACGATAATATCATTATCTGCGACATAACTTTTATCAACCTTACTTTTATAACTTTAGACAGTATAAAAAAGAGGTTTTTGTGTCAGATGTCACATTTCGCTCAAGTGCATCGAATTGTGCAGTCCCGGAAAATCGCAGATTTATTAAATTTGTCGTTTAGTCATCAACGACACGTTTACCAGAAACATGGAGAACAATATGAGTAAATTGGTTGTATATCTGATGATTACTGTTTCATTGATATCAACATTCACTTTGTCCGTGAGTGCGCAATGTCCAAAAGGATTCGCAAAATATCGTAGAATATGTATCCCGAGGGGTTAAAAGAGATTACGAGGTATAATTAAAAGAGGTTAAGACAGATTACGAGATGTAATTTGCTTACAATATGTTTCCGAACGTTCAGAGATACATTGTCTCCAGTGATAATCATTACTTGTTTATAGTAAAATAATATATTAACGAATGTACTTCTAGCAATAACGAGTTATTTTTTTTGTACTTGCAGAAAAACGTCTGACAGCAACATATCAATCTGAATGCTCGTATAAAGCAATAAAACAAGAAAATAATAAGTGAAATGTCCAAATATATAAATGTATATGTGCTGCTATAAATAAATGCTGTCAATTATTATATAAATATGTGTTTTAATTTTAGATTTACAAGGTTAGTTACTATTTACTATGTATGTAGCGTTAAATATCGGCAAACAAAGAGGAAGACGCGTATAAAATTCGAGTTTAAGATTGAGAAATATATAATATGTCTAATATAAATTTTAATGAACAACGTTTGATACTTCAAAAATAGAATTACAATACTTCCTCCTATATATCGTAATAATGATGACATTACGATATAACTTTCATGGTTCTTACATTTATAATTCCAAGTAGTACAAAAAGAAGATTCTTGTTTCAGCCATTACGCATTATTACGAATTATTTTGTTCAAGAACATCGAAATGTATTGTCTCGTGAGATTGCAGAATTATTTTTTTTTTACATTTAACAACGACCGGGCTGTCAGAAATATGGAGAATATATAAAATTAATAAACATATTAATAAAATTGTTGTATATTTGGTGATCAAAAAGAGAAAACGTCCGCAGAAATCACGTTTTTAGTTCCGCAGTTTTGGGATTAAATTGTGGGTCAAATGATATCTTATAATGAGACATCAAACACAAAAAGTTTTTAAGTTGAACGGAGAACTGGTTTCAGAAATGTAAGGGGTCAAAGTTGTTAAAATTCATTAACATGTCAGATCATATGCTTTAAAGCACGAATTTTTATATCAGTCCGATAATTTAAAACTTCATAGCCGGGGGTTTTGCTGACTGCTGGCAATAAATTTGAAAATAGATTTTTAAAATTCAAAATAGCCAATTTAATATGGCGGACTATATATTGATGAAATTTTTTAATTTCAATGAAACTTAATATCTAAGTGTTTTTTCGATCGCTGATTATAAATCTGAAATCAACTTTGCAGAAAAAATAGTTGACCTAGTACGATAGATGGAAATTAAAAAATTTTTTATTTTTATGAACATCAATACTCGGCCTGTTAAAATTAGCCGACTAAATAAAAAATGTTTTTCATTTTATTTATATATTTTTTTCATTTTCTTTATTTTATTTATTATTATTATTATTATTATTAAATTAACATTACGATAATTTATTATCTCTCCATTTGCGCATTAGTTTTATTGTTGATTTTGTATTACTTTTTCATCGAGCTTATCAACAATGAAGTACTTCCGGCGCAAACAGCTTACACAGCGTATGACATTAACCGGTGTCCTTTACATGTATTGATGAATTCGTGACAACTATAAACTGAAGAGGACCATATCCCATGGTCAAAACGTCTTTGTAATTTATAATTAATATAATGTTGAATATAAAATAACGCTCAACAACCGCAACGGTGGTTCTTTAGTTCTTATTAATAAAATCTTAATTTATAACATTGCGATATTAAGCGCTCGCCTCTTAGTGGCTATGTGAATAATTACACAATATAATGTATTTATTATATCACTGGGAATACGCAGCTTCTACAAAATTAAACAGTAGTTATTATAATATAATGAAATAAAAATAATTATAAAATTAATATAATTAAAATAATAATTCCACAATTAATATTATCATTAGAACAATGCATATTTAAAAGAATTTATATAAATTCATTCCAAAATGGATTTTGTATAACTTTGATATTTGGCTCAACTTAAAAACTTTTTGTCATTGATTCTTGAACTTTTTGTTTTATTATAAGCAGGATTGTGTAAAAGTTATGTTGCAGATAATAATATTATAGCTTTTTTTTCTTTGTTGTATTGCAATACACGTGCGGGAAGATATTACAATTTTATTTACTAAACATTAAATTTTTATTTCTTAAGATCTGTTTTTGAGGTATAAATAAATTGTTGATGTCACGCTCGATTTTTATATAATTTTTGTATATTTAATAACATATTTATACTCTACTATTTCTCTAATATAAAATATTATTCAAATCAAGAAAAATATGAATTTTCTTAAAACATACATTTTCTTTTAAAAAATCTTATCCTTCTTATGAAAGCAATCGTTTATATAAAGAGACTTTAGACTTAAGTATATTATTAGTTTTCACCAAAGAAAAATATTTATTTATTTTACACTTTATTTAATTATTTCCTAAATATTTTTCCTGTTAGCGTATCGACCGAATTTTTCTCGTATTGATCTGACAATCCGCGGCATCTCGACTGCGTGCTTCTCGTGTACATGTGTGTGTTTGCTCCCTTGAATTCCATTCACGTCGCTATCATTGTCCGAACCGTCATCGCGATTTAGAAATCTCCGTCGTCAAGCTTGACGCGTTGAAACTATTTAACTTCGCAAGGAAATTGCACCTCCGACGCATCGTTGTTCGCATAGCTGAAGCAGCGCACGGTACGCATACGGAACACGTGCATGCAGTCGCAGCGATCGTAATACGTCCCCGATGAGTCCGCGAAACACGTACGCGTTCCCGTGGGAACGTGTCGTTTCGAAGCGATGTTGACGTGCCCATATCGGATCTCGCTGTGGGAATCGTACAGAACGGCGAAATACAGGCCCGGTTTTAACGAGAGCGCCGATAAAAGCCTCGTCACTCGCGAGAGAATCGACGGAGGAAGACATTCGTTGTTGACGTCGCTACTGATTTCAAGCTCCTATCGACACTAAAACCACGGGCTGATGTTTCTGACACCACCCAGGGACATTTCGCTTCTTGTCTTCCCCGCACTGCGAAAACGTGCTGAGAGAAATAGAGAATAGGGCGAAACCACTGAGACCACTTCGATAATGCCGCAAATATTGATTTTATCGAAAGTTGATACAAATAAATATTTTATAAGATTTGAAGGGAGCTATACAATGTATTATTCAAATAATTTTTGTCGCTTGTAGTTTTTAAGATTCCAAAATCACCTTCAGTTTCTTAGATGAAAATCAATTTTTGTTCCATAACAAAAGTTGTAAATAATATTAAGACAAATTCAATTATGTTAAATACAATATGGACTTCAAATGGTTCTTATCTGATTTATACACTAAGAGAAATTATTTGATACAAAATTAACAAATGGATGATCAAAATATCGATGAATTTTTGTATCCGATCAGGAAAGATCCGATGAGAAATATTGGTTCATAATTGTTTAATCGGTTTATCTAATGAAATATCATTATGATCGAAAATAAAATAACTGACTAAATTTAATCGGATATCCTAATCAGATATAATTGTTAACTTTTTGTTGGATAATTTCTTTCAGGAAAGTATTTTGAATGTAATCCAAAATATATCCATCTACGATCCATCTAAATACGATCCATTGTTACAGTTCCGAAGCAAGGTGAATCCTTACGAATTGATCCTAATTACGTGCTTCACTTTGTATACGATTGCATAGTTACACGGGTACGTTTTTCCAAGTAGTTGTGAAAGATGCGAGACGCGTCGGCGAGCTGATTAAATAATTATGGTGTCGCCACGTTCGGGATTTGTTTGCCTGCGGCGGATTTGCAAATAAACTCACTATTTTCCTGTTCTTGCGCTACGCGAATGAATCATGGATATGTTTGATTACATTTAATTCGCCGCCAAGAGAAGAGCGCGCTTCTACGAATTCGCAAGCGGAACGCGTTCGGCGAGCAAATTGAAATTGTGCCGCAAGTCTGAGCCAAATCTCATTTTTCTCGAGGGTTGTTTCGTTCCTAAAGCCATTTTTTCTCTTCTCTTCTCAGCCGCGAGGAAAAATATTGCAGTCGCGGCAGGCTCCAAATTCGTCTGAAATGTATAGTTCGTCGGAGCACGTCATTCTCGCAGAGTTCATATCGTTCGCGGCGCTTCATGTCTCCTCCCCGAGTACGGTATTCCCCGGTGCGTCATATTACGACTTTGTTGCGAAAAAAGGATCGGCCAGCCGCCTCCCGACGAGAGTCTCGCGATTTATCCCGCGTGGATTTTCAAATTCGGACTGCGTCCGCGCTTATATTGGCCCGCGGCTTCTTTCCGATACGGAGGGATTTCCGGCGCAGAGCGAGTTCCGTTTCACCCCGGTTCCGTATACAACAGCCACCGTCGCCGTTGTATCAGGTAATGGAGACTTTTTCTTTATCGTGCAGTAAAAACCTTTCACAGCCGCGAGCGGTTTCCCTCCTCGTGCGTCAATCTCTCTTATAGCCGCGCTTCGTGCGGGTTCAATACTTATTGTTAGTTATTCGCAGTTAAACGTTACACGTGCATGGCGATTGCGTCGCAAAGTTGAGGCGCTTTTCTAACAATTCCGATTTAATTTCTTCTGACGGAAGTATCGAGTCACGAGTCATGAGACACGAAGCATGAGCGTCACGAGTCTCCTGCGATTTTATGTCCGACCGATTGCAAAAGAAAAAAAAAGATTAAGATACGTCGAAACATTAAAGAAGAACACAAAGCGCGGAAATAATAGCGACGGAACAATAACCCACGAAGGTCCCATAAAAGGATCCAAGTGCGTCCTCTTTTTATGAGCGCGAAGTGTCAGCCGCGCGCTCGCGAAAGATCTCCACGCTCCAAATCGTAATAGCGGGATTTTACGGAGGTCGCGAGCCCGATACCGGGGACACATCGATTCGCCGCGTTCGGCGCCGTGCTAATATCGTCGTGCTTCATAAACGCGATGACATCGCGGTACTACTGCCGGTGACGTTTATACCGATTATGTCTCGAGTGGCGTGGCGTGACGCCGCTTCGAACAAGAAGCGGGTGCCGAACGTAAAATGCATACAGAGTCCTTGGCGCGGCCACTCAAAGTGCATTGTATGAGTTTATGCTCCATACTCCTTCACCCCTCTCACTCCCCCTTTTTCTCTTTCTCTCTTTCGTAGGACGTGCGCGTTATTAATATCAAAGCCGCTATCGAGAAACGACGTCGAACCTCGGCGTGGAGGAGAATTTTATTCGACGACTTCGTCCTTCACAGAACTCCTTGGGCTTTCCAGTATGTGTGCCTGTGTTTCATTTATTCATCAGTCAAGACGCGTTACGTCAACTTTTTAACGGACTTTCCGCGGGATGAACAATTCATACGCATCTTTCGTGAGAGTTTACGCTCGCGATTACTTCGCGTATATTTCACGTGCCTTGCTTTGAAATCCGCGAAACGAGAGAAAAAGAATGCTCTCGAGAGGAACGTCAAAGAACGCGAACGTAGGGCGCTCGAGCGGATGCAAATTGCAGGCTTCAGCGAACGTCATAAGATAGGACACTTTTGCCGCAGTGAAGTCAAATACGAAGCGCGAGCGTGTCCCCCAGGCTTGCTTGCTTATTGTTAATTCAACCGAGCTACCAGCAACTCGGGACACGGTCTTTGCTTAACGCGCGTGTTTGACTTTGCCTTTGGAGCCAGACGGCCGTCGACGAATGCAACACGCGACTACAGCATCCAATTGTGTGCATTGTCGACGAACTCGGCAACCCGGAACTACCTAGCAAGACTGTGGCTGCCGTAGCGAGACAACAAAGCCTCACTGGGCGCATTAAGCGCCGGGAAAGAAGCACCTTGCTATCGGGGAAAAAAGAAGAGAAATGCTACTCGCGTAAATTTTATTTATCGGGCGTGTTAAGGGACGGCGACAACCGCGTCGCGACTTGACTCGTTGACGCGAGACACACTGTACGTTCAACACATTGTTAACCGCGCCAATTGTGCTTTGCTGGCCTCTCTGAATGTCGTTGATTCATTTGCGAGCCGCGGTAACATACGTTGACTTGAACTTTTGCGTAAACGCGTGCTTCTAAATATTTTTCATCTGGTCCTGATTCAGCTGCGCGAACTGAGATTTCCTTCAGTGTTACCTGATTGGCCGGTGACGCTTGAAATACCCGCGTGTCTCGGCAGAGGAAACAGCTGACAAGTCGCGAGAATTTATTTAACGCAACGGTAAATCTCCGATAATCTAGTTACACCGGGACTTTTTATCGGGAGGAATTGTAATCACCTCGGATTATATTCGCGGAAGATTATTTCCGTTTTTTCGCGACGCGTACGTGCGCGAGCCGTCCGGTATTGTTGAAAAATCGAGGCTCTCGCATTCGTCCTCTCTTTCTCTGGTCGCCAGGTGCAAAAAACGGCGAAACGCGCGCGCGTGTCCGCGTCGCCCTGTCGTACGCAAAAACGAGATTGCCCTCGGTCCACGGCCGTCATTCGCAGTCAGTATAGTCTCGTTCGGAACGAGTGACAGCGGGATACACACGGCAATTTGAATTGCATCAGAGGGTGACGCGGCAAAACACACCACCGCCATCATACTACAAACAACCACCTCTCTCTATATTCCGTGCATTTATATTGCTGATCTTCTTAACGCGTTTTGCACGTGTTTCGCTTCCCACGGGGCCTTCGTCGACGTTACGTCGCGTCGTTCAGATTTTTATCACATTCCCAAACTTTTTTCTCGTTTCCGTGATAACGCAAAAGCGCGTGTCGTTTAGCTGCACGAATTTCAGTCTTTGTCGATTTTGCGATTTCGCGTTTCTCGCGCAGGAAAAAGTGTCGTATTATAAATCCCGGAAAGTCGCGACAAGCACTTGACATTTCTGAGATCATCGATGTGCAATCGGAAATCGGCGTTATCTGCTTTCGACGTGCGTTGAGCTAAAGAACGATGAGTAAAAAGTGTGTGAACCGATTTTTTCCTAGAAAAAGTATGTTGTACACATAATTTTACGTTTGGCTCGCTGAATACAATGGTAGCATTTTTCTCCGTCTCTAAACCCGTGAGAAAGTGATCAGTCAAATTCAATTGTTCAATTGTTTAGTTACTTGTATTATAGTTCAATTTTATAACTTTCTTTCACTGAAAACTAAGGAAAGATTTCAAAATGAAACACTTTAGAAATGCTAAATTTTCTTATAAAAAATTTTTTAGTAGAACGGAGATGGTGTGGAAGTCCGCCATTAACTATTTTATCATCTTCAAAACTGTATAATGTATACAGGTGCATCTGATGAGACTCAAGATACTTTAAATAAAAAAATTTACTATCTTTTTTAATTTTTCTTGCTAACTTAGACTATCCGACGTTACCTGAGTTATTACAAATTGTCAAGAGGATGAAATTAGAGAGAGGGGGTGAGGTGTCTAGGTTTCATGGTAGCTTATATTTTCCGCAGATTCCTAGAGAATAATTATGTAAAATTTCGTTCGGAGCCATCAAAGGGTTTAGAAGTTAATAGGGAATATATAAGACAGACATTCTGTTTTATATATAAATATATAATTGATTGATTTCGTCATATTAGAATTAGTATTTCTGAAATGTTTCATTTTGGAGTATATTTCCTTAGTTTTCAGTGAAAGAAAGTTATAAAACTAAACTATAATACAATCAATTATATAATTAGAGAGAAAGAGTAAAATTTTCCCTAACCAAATTACTATTAAAAGTGACTTATTTCGATGCCTTTAAGGTAAATTTAGTCTACTTTCTCATGGATTTACACGAACAAGAGTGCTACCCAAACTTTAACCGTTCAAAAAACGTGAGATGACATGCATAACTTGCGTTACACTTTTTAGGTAAAAATCGGTTCATCGTTTGCGCGTTAATAATCACGACGATCGATGGCGTGTTGGACTCACGGTACTTAACTTTCGCGAAGTTAATATCTGCCTAAGAGACGCGTAAAACGTTCTCTCACAATTCCCGTCGTTTCTCAAAACTCTCGGCAGCTTTCACGGACGAGCGGGACAGCGATTTATCGTAGGGAAAAGTTTTCATTGTACACGCGGGGTATATTGTGCGACTTAACGAAATATGAAAGTCGGTGATGGCGGCGGCGGCGACGTAAAGATAATTTCTTGTAACAGCGCGTTCCAGCGCGTTCGGTTTAACGAAAAGGTAACATTATATTCGCGTAGGATAAAGTACAAGGGTTTCCAATTTCTCCCGGAAACGGAATACCGCGCCACGTTACACGACAGTATAGAGATACAGAAAGAGAGAGCATAGTGGCTTTTAAAAAAAGGATCTTGCCGAAGTGGGAGAGATACATATTTCATCATATATACCGGCGGGTAAACAAAAATTCCGCCAGCGATATAACAGATGACTATAAACGATTTTATAACTCGCGCGTTGTTCCGCGCGTACTTGATGCTGCGGAATTCTGCCGTGTCGGTTACATTGAAATATTACTTCTGCATTTACGCCGCGCGATAAATCCATCCTTTAACATTGGCGCCGACGCGAGATAGTGATCGAAACAATTCTGGAATTTATGTATCGTCGACGCGATGCGGCAGGATGAATATTTTTTCCGCTCTTGTCGTCGTTAATCGTCGCTCTTCAATTTTCTCTCACATCGCGAGTGAAAGAGAGAGCAAGACAGAGAGAGAGAGAGAAAGAGAGAGAGAAATTGCGTCACGCGTCAGCGACAAAAATTTCGATGGCTCCGATTGATCGAATGATTTTGACGATTGAACAAACTCATAATTATTTTCGTCTAAGTGGGCTCGCATCAAAATCGCATCGCGCAAACGGCTACGTCGTCTTCAGAAATACAGCTGCATCCTGAAAGCCCGCGCGGGCGGATGACGCGATTAAAAATTCGCGCCGCGTAAAACCCGCGGGAATGAAAGCCGCGAGAACACACGGAGTCGTGCATGGAGGGAACGTGCGAGAAAGCTCTCAGCCTCTTCCTTCTGTTTCCCGGTTGCCGTCGCAAAAATAAAACTATACGTCACATTATTTATAGGATTTAGCGCACACAGATGGTGGCCGCGCGCCATCGGATACGTCCGCATTTCCAGCATGAGGAAACCACCTGTTATTTTCCGCATCGTGAAGCTCGCTCGTGCTCGGCGCTCGGGCGAACTGCATCGGGGAAAAGTACGAGGGGCAAAATACATCGTAACTACGCCGGGATACGTATTTCACCGGCCGCGAAAAACGGAGAGGGAAACTAGCCTCCTTCCAGCCTCCTCCGTACTCCTCGGCTTGTTCGAGCTGGGTGGGAAAACTCTTGCGCGAGGCGGGGAGAGACGCCGGCACTTTATCGGAATTACCGTCCGCAATAGCGGACCGTGAATAATAATTGCCATTATCTTCAGAGTACTTCGCCGATGACGCGAGTATACGTTGAGGAGAGAAGGGACTGCGGTCTTTGCGGAAAGTTCGCGTTAACGCGTCCTTCGTCCTCCACACGAGCGTTTTGCTAAAGCTGCTTTAAAACCGCGATAATTCATACGAGTACTCTCTTTAAGTGAGTCAGTAAAAATGTTTTCGTCTGAATCAACAAAAGGACTATTTCACTGATAATCAGTGAATATTCACCCAAGTGAAACAGAAGATCACGTGAAAATGACGAGAAAACAATCAAATCGTGATTGAAAAATAAGTTTTTTAGTCATTTTGACATAACTTTGACGTCATTGTGATTTTTTATTCCGCCTAGGCTTCGACCTTCAGTGTGAACAATCCACTGCTCCATTTTATTTTGACCATCACTGACTTGATCAGTGAATCAGTGAATAATTTCACTGCAAAACCTGTAATAAATAAATTCGTTATACGTTATATAAAACATCAACTTCCATTGTGACGACAGAATTACCGGCTTCCATGTGTCCTCGTGCGATGACACTGTTCGTGTTCACAAAGTGCATCAGTAATAGGAACAGTCGCTGCTATCAACCTTTTAGCGATATTTCACTGATTGTAGTACTATACTTACAACTGAGCCAGTTATAAGTATAGCATTTTAGTGAAAAATACACTGATTGCTTTTTAGACACTTTTAAAGTGAATCGATAAAAATGTTTCTGAATCAGTGAAAGAACTATTCTACCGATGATTAATGAACACTCACTGATTTTCAGTGAAAATGTTCTCCCTTTACTGCTTCATCTTATTCCTTCTTGATTTCGACCAGTGGAAGTAAAATTTCACTGCAAAATCTCTAATACCCAAATCTGTTACATATTATTAGGACCTTAACTTAGTTTCCGCCCAAAAAATACTGAGAAAAAGCATTTATTGTAAAAAATTTATTTAAATTATTTCAATGAAAGTATTTTCCATCACTTTCTACAACTTTTTGCCATCTTTCTGGCAACTGGGCGATACCATCTCGATAAAACGATGTTTGTTTCGAAGCAATCCATTCGTCCACCCATTCTCGCACTTCTTCAACATTTCGGAAGCGTGTACCACTCAAGCCGTGCTGCATCGATCTGAACAAGT
>NW_022639474.1:151081-155155 GCF_010583005.1 Odontomachus brunneus
CGAAAAAACACTTTATCGCGTTCCATTTTTCACAAAGCAAAAGAAATTGTTGTTTAGGAAAATAATTGTGTATGCTGACTGAATGTTATCGAGAAATGTCGAAATTAATCACAAACTACCTGTTTCGTTAGTAATGACTACTAGAACTGTTTGCATTGCCATCTAACATTTGCGGGCGGAAACTAAGTTAAGGTCCTAATATACCAAATGCAGCTTTCTGCGATTGTGACGACGGAATTAACGACTTCCGTGTGCCTTACGTGCGACGACACTATCTGTGTCCGCAAAATGCATTAATAATAGGAGCAGTAGCTGTTATTAACTGATCCTTCTAGATAAATTTTACTGTGTGTGTGATTGCAGTGCTATACTTTTAACTGAACCACCAGTCATAAGTGCAGCATTTCAGCGAAAAACACACCGATTGCACTTCAGAGAGTAAGCAACGCAAACGCCGCAATGAGGAAACGGATGAAACTCGTCGGCAGCCAATCCCGGAGATCCGGCGCGGTGTATCTCGACGTAAAGAGGATCGTGCCGATCGTACCGATCGATCTCGCGCATCCCCGTCTCGGACGACTAAGGAGCTCCGTAGCGGAAGACGTCGAGAAATCCATTAGCGTCCTTCTATCAAGAGGGATGAGCGTCGATTTCGCCCGCTCCACCTGGGGACTTCTTCCGCGCGTATCTGTCCGCACAGGTGCTGAGAGCGCGGTGTCGACGATAAAGTAAACATCGTTTGCGATAACGGCCGTCATCAATTACGCGCTCGTACGCGGGTCGATCGGGATTATAGGTCAGTTTGGTCCGAGAGACCTTGGCTACTCCGGCCATTGGGAGATGATGGGTCGATGTCGAGCGGCTCCAGACGTCCTGGCACCGCTGAGGAGCCTTCTGCTCGTTTCGCTCCTCGGGATATTCCGGTAGACGAACGGCAGTATCCTCCCACGCGTTCGGCCCTGAACGTAAGTGAAACACGAGCGAACGTATGGTATTGTACGCGGGATTTTATTCGAGCGCGTCATCTCCGCCAGTCTCGCTCCTTGAATTTGATCTTTTTGTATCGTTATTTGCAGAACATACTGAACAAGTTACAAAAAGTTTAGTTACAATGTTTATAAATAAACAAAAATATTCACAGAAACTAAGAAACTATTTTTTTGAAGTCGGTTAAAAAAAAATCACTATGTTTGGAGACATGTCGGTCAATAGCTGACCTATCATCCTTTTCTATTTGTGACGTGCGATTCGTATCTATTCGTATTCGTCTAGTCTTTCATTTATCTCGTCAAAAGCTTTCGGACTTTTTGACGATGAAAATCTACGCAATTATCTCAATTGAAATTTTGGCAATGCAATGTATTAATTATGTAATTTACTCAACTCTGCAGATAGAGATATGATAAATAATAATGGACTATAGATATCGATCTAAGAATAGACACAAAACATCTTACACAATAATAATAAACAATTTAAATGTACCTGGAATTGCACGATGTACTGGCGATAGTGTCTCAATTTTCTGCGACTTGCATCTTGGCTGTCCAATTTGATACTATGTCCTAACTTCATGGTTCTAAACATTTACTAACACTGACACTTACATAGATACGAGTCGGAGGAATGTGTGTCAACTAACGCGATGCTAACGAAAACTCTATTAAGTATTCCAACAGCCCATGCAAATCTTAATCACTCAACGCGAATGGTAAACAACACACCAATACAAGCGTTGCGCGTCGCGGTATGTGTACAGCTCGTCAGCTCGAAACGTAATTATTCGGTTACGGGAAAGTACACGACGCACGATAGTATCAACACAATTGATACCTTCAATAGGGATAAAGTCACCCTTCGTCAATAACAAACTTTTTATCAACAGTCAGTATAACTCTCCCTTTCTAATGGCTAAAAAATCATAATATTAAATACTTTCGAAACATTTCCAGAATTTCGAACTTTCCAGAATTTGATAATTTAATAAGCTTTCAGCTTATTAAGTTATCAAATTATCACGTTGCATGTGCGTTAAAATATATTATATTGGTCGTAACATTGATTGTCATTTATTGATATGTTATTGTTAGTTATAAAAAAAAATACTTATTACTTATATTCCATCTGTTAAGTAAATTATATAACTAATACATTGTTTGTTAAAATGCAGAATAAAACTTATATGCAGGTATATTTAATTTTCAATCATCTCAGTATTACACAGATGTATTATTGAGATGATCAAATCTATATATATATAAAATAGAATATTTGCCTCTGTCTATCTGTATGTTCCTAATGCACTTTCAAATCTTTTGATCGATCTAACCGAACTTTTTCATATTTACTCTCTAGGAAATTATCACTGGAGAAGGTCTCATCGTTATTAACCCTTTAAGTAGTATACCCGGAAAAATTCCGTGGTAAAATATTAAATTTCTTTTGATTTTATTTTAATTACTGTATCCTTTCTTATCTCATAGCAAATATATATGAAAATCAGATATGTCTTATCTTCCAAAATTCTTAAAAATTCTTAAAAAAAAACAGCAATAAAGATAAAAAGAATCTAGATATACTTATTAAAGATCAAAATCCCTTGTCCCAGAGAAATTGCGCAGTCATTTGAAATCATCACTGAAGAAGTTAGCGAGAAAATATCGTCTGAGAAAACATGAACCCTGGACACCCTCTCTCTCTAGGTTTCATCTTCTTGGCTCTGTGATAACCCGGGCAACGCCGGGTTTCAGCTAGCATTAAATAATCCTTAAATAAATCCTTCTTTAAACTTCGACAAAATAGCAGTAAGTAATTTCTAGCATTTAAAGAGAATAGCTTGTATAATATAGCACCTCGAGATTCTCCACTAGAGCTTCAAATTCAAGAGAAACTGCAGGACTAGTGTAAAATCAAAACTGTGACACAGATTCACTTTTCTCTACTTGTAACGCGATTTGTATTCCATTTGCATTTATATAAATCCCCCTCTACCTCAAGGATTGATTTCGTCAAAGGCTTTTGATATTGTATCCACGTGATTATCGATTCTCTCGCGTCGAGACAATCTCCATTTTTCATCCTTTGTCCTTCGCGCTCGGAATTGTTCTCCCCTCCTCGTGAACATCGCGATAGATACCGCCGAGGAACGAGGTTTTCCAGTTTCAGCGTTCCTTTAAAAACATTTACGTCGTACGTTGAAAAGGATCCCGTGGGCGGTCATGATTACAGGTTCGCTTCAATAGCGCTTCGCTCGCTTGAATGGCGTATTTGGAGCACGAGCGGGGTGAGCCATTGTAGCGCGCCAGGCCCATGGTTACTTGTGCATGGCATCGTAAAGGACGGCGATACTAACGCCGGTGCATTCTCCTTAACGATCCCTGCATTAAGTCGTAACAGTCCGTTAACGGGTCACACTGTCGGACCTCGCAGTGCAGCGGCAACAAAGATGATGATGATGACGACGACGACGACGACGATCCGAGTCCGTGTCTCTCTCCGCGTCTTTCGCGTTCTTGTGAGAAGAAACACGCGCGGAATTCTCCAATTAGCTTGCCCCGAGAGAACAAGACTCCTTGCGCGGAATTGCGAGAGATAAGTCGCCAGTCAGCCAGCCGTCTGCTAATTATACGGAGTTAATTAAGGAGAAACTGGCGCGCGGGCGATGGTATGAGACGGGAAACGCGTTATCAAGCTGTTTCCTCTTTGCGGAGAATTAATATCGGCGATATAGAGGGGTGCGTTCGGCTGTTGACACTATTATGACGTCATTACTTCGTCCTCGTCGCGATACCACGCTGATATGATCGTATCGTTATGGTACAAAGAAGGGTGGGGATCCACAATGTTCCGAAATTATCGTTCTCCCTCGAGCGCGTCGAGGGATCTCCTCGCCAATAGGAGCCATATTGTCGTCGATCCGCGTATTTAACGTCACGCGGTGTGTCTATTTTCACGATTTCGAGATATACGCTGTATATTTCCCGAGTACGGATCAGTTTGTCGAGAGAGACAATTTTGAAGCGCGTGTTGGAACGTGAGAGAGAGAGAGAGAGAGAGAGAGAGAGAGAGAGAGAG
>NW_022639474.1:155946-163924 GCF_010583005.1 Odontomachus brunneus
GAGAGAGAGAGAGAGAGAGAGAGAGAGAGAGAGAGAGAGAGAGAGAGAGTTCCTCCGGACATGCACGCATTTTTTGGAGTGATACGCACTCGAAGTGCTTGCCGCGCGTCGTCAAATCGCGAATGCGTCGCGGCAAAAGGGCGGGCTAAAAACGAGTGCACTTGGTCGCGTCGGGCCACGTCAGCCGATCATTCCATCCCGATAATTAAATGTCAGGCCGCTCGGAGAACGAGGATAGGAATGACACGGACGAGCCGTTCGCTCGAAGGGCACTAAACGAGTCATCGACTATATTTCGAGAATCGATAGCTCGCTCGAGCTCCACGTGTGTACGAGGGTACCCGTATGCAAGCATCGATTCCTCTGCATCACGCAGTATTATCTCGATAATTTCTTGTTTTTTAGTCGCGGTAAACTCAGAGAAAAGCATGGCAGTGGCTGCTATAAAGTGACTACTGTACGAGCAAACGTCCATGTAACTATAGGAGGAAAATTATTCTGCAGTTAATGCAACTAGAGCTTCAGTTAGCTTCAGCACAATATGATTATAAAATAGCTTATTAAAAGTATGTAATTTCACAGCTGTATGTAATTTCACATGCAAAATACTCGTGCAGTTGTCGCTTTATAGCTGTCACCACCACATATCCTTTTCTTCTCTGACTATATGTATTTTTGTAGTCGAGAGAGATCCAGTGCGCCCCGAAAAAATACACGATGGGAAAGCGCGAGTATCTGCAGCGATCCCGCAAAGAAGCGAATATATCGGCCGTTCGCCGGTAAAAACTTGCACCAGAGCGGTGCAAGTTTTTACCGGCGCAATAAAATCTCTTCACCTAAATCTTTCGCAGTGAGTTTCGCGGGGAGTAATAAAGGGAAAATAATCGTCGCCGGATATCGCGCGACGACGCTTGTCTCCGCCCCTCGAGCGATTACCGTAAAACAAACCGACAGCACCACGCGGAAGAGATCCTTCCCGTGGAAATTCATTAATTGCAATTTCGTTCGAGGTCACGGTAAACCCGACGACACGAGGGGCAGGTCGGCAGAGTCTTAGGTTTCAAAATATTTATTATTTCGCCGTAATTATATGCGTGCTACACGTATGCGTGCTGCGATTACAAGTACTAACGCAGTTGCACAGGTCATTACCAAGTATTAATTGCATCGCGCGGGAATGCCGGCCGCAAAACCACCACAAACACTACCGCACAAATATTTCGCGCAAAATACACACGCACGCTCACATGTACGCGCGCACACACACACACACACACACACATACAACACACACACACATATATATATACGCGCGCGCGCGTGGATGGTAACGCGGATTCCTGGACGAGAGAATCGATATTCCCCGTCACCCCGCGCGCTCACACGCCGAATCCTGGTGGTAGATCGGCCGATACAACGTAGAGTACACTTGATATCGCGACGTTGACCAAGGATACAGACGAGCTTGGGAAGTGCGGAATGTGGATTAGGGTCATTGCGTGAATGCAACGCCGCGATTGAGTGATCGATGGACCGTCTACGAGGGCAGTTGTCTCCTGATATGACACGTGTTCATGACACGTGCGTCTCTTGTGGCGGGGAGGTTTCTCGCGTCGTGGTACACCCGGAAAAGTTACGTGGTGAAATATTAAATTCCTTTTGATTTACTCTCGTATCCTCTTTAACTCACAGCAAATGCAAGTGAAAATTAGATATATTCTATTTCCCAAAATTCGCATAAAAGAAAATAGGAATAAAGAGAAAAGAGATCTAGACATGCTTATATTAAAGGCAATCTTAGGAATCTAGACTTGCTTATTAAATACCCCATCCTGGCGGGAATCGCACGGTCATTTGAAATTATTGTGAAGAAGTTAATCACGAAAGAAGTTAATAACGAGCGAAAAATAATATCAGTTATTTGGGATCCATGAGTTTAATTGCAACGATAGTGCACGTGAATGATACATCGATTCGCGCGAGTTTCGATATAATTATTAATTTAATTAACCCGGTATATGTATAAATTAATAATTATTGAAACTCAGGTCTATGAACAACAGTCGCAATTTGTCTCACTGTCGCAATTGCCCTAATAATTGTCCCTAATTATTCAGCAACTGACAGAAATCCCCTCGCCACGACATAGAGGTCGATTGATCGCGCGGCCCTCCAAGTCCAAGTTGACAGGCACCCTTCTCACAGGAGCTTTCGCGTACAGAGTGGTCGGACTCGCGGGCATGTATCGATCAAAGCGACTCGGATTGGCGGCGAATGGTGACGGACAAGGAAGTGGTAAGGTGACTTCGCGCCGCTGGCATTCGTGCCGCTCGGCGCTTAGAAAATTCAAAGACATTATTCAACACTGATATGTCAGCCTACGTTGGGTATCGCATGGCGTGTCGCTCGCTTGAGAGAGCTCTCCGCCAACAAATCCAGCGGATTGCAAGGACAAAACACACACGGTAACTCGCCCAACCACGTCTCTCCTCTCTTCATCTTTCGCGATCGTATCTGTGTTTGCTGCTACACAGTCGTTAAATGAACACACCATCCTGCGCCATCGTTTTTCGCTCATGGCCCGGCAGGCGCATTCAAACACCTTCGCTAATAAATTACATTCTTGCCGCGATGCGAAGAAGCATAATACTTCCATTTTCTCGATCAAGTTACTCGCGTGAGGAATTATCCTCCTCCTTCTCCTCCTCCTCTACTGCTCTCATTTATACATTTAATCGACCCTCGATGCTCCGAGCGTGCCAAACTTATACGTTAGGCGCCCTTGATTAAACGCTATTCAAAGGTGAGCCAAAACGACGGCGCGCTGCTCTCGCTCGCGAGATAGCAATAGGTATCGATGTATCATTACGTCACGTCGATGGTCTCGGTCCACGTTCGCTGGAGCGTCGGAGAACGCCGAGGGCACGACGAGCCCTTTGCGATCAATCGATCACCGGCCGCTGTAAAAGGCTCCTAGAATCCGCGAGCGAGGGGACACGAATCCGAGGTAAATCGCGTAAAGCGCGCGCAACCAGCGTGTTCTATTAGGATTCTCTATTCACTTCCTCGGACACTTCATCCCTTAAGCGACCTCTACAAATTGAATTACGGTGTACGACGTCGCTTTAACTTATGGTATCCATCACTTCGAGGAAATGATGGTAACGGCCATTGCGCAACAGCGGGCCATCAGACACACACATACACAGAAACGCGGACACATACACACGCGCGCACGCACACACGTCGCTTCAGCTTCGATCCACCCTTTGGAAATATGAGAACGTTCGATTTCTCGTCGAGCCTCCGTCGCAGACGACCGGGTTTTGATCTGCGACGGGGCGATCCGGGGAAATTTCGCGCCAGGAAGAACGAGCCTGGAGACACCGGAATTGATCAAAGTCCGAGTAATTAAACGAATAAATTGAGCAACGGGACATACAATCGCTGAACGGATTTCGCAAAACGGATTGTCCGTGTGATTACGTATCAATTGCTGGATTACGTCTCCGTGAGCGTGACGAGGAGCGAAGCTTTTTGCGCGACGCCGTGCGCGGGATATAATTACGCGGCGATAGTTATTGAAACATTCGCGCGCAGCGCATGGAATTACGCGCGTAGTTATATGCGCAATTAATACATACTTAACGCGATATGCATATCATATGAGGTGGTAGCGACGTATCGCTGCACAGCGTATCCGCATTGGTCGCTGGTCGAGCGCGAAATCCTCCGCCAGCATCGTGCTACCGTGTCGAATTGTTTCCCGTTCGTTGCATTATGCCGTTACAACATTGAGCGCGACGTCATACGTCGTAATCTAGTTGCAGACTGCGTATTGGGATTTCCGCGTGGCCGACGTGCGATTGGATTTTCGAGAATCGATCGCTGCAGTTCGCCGGACAAAGAGCGGGGACTGAAGGAAGAGCGGGATGTTAATTATAATTGATCTTCCGTAATTAGAGTGGGCTATGCACTTTAGCGCCCGGCTCGGCGAATCCGTTGCAAACATCTCCGCGTCACGCGGAGATTAATAATCGGGCACGCTCCCAAATAATTAACAACTTAATCCTTCGCGCCCGCTGCCTCAGTAAACTGCAGTTAATCTCACGAGCTCTTAGCGTTATCCTGAAAACTGCGAGGAAGTTCATAACGCTGTCCTTGCTCCAAAACTTTCATCCCTGATGCCTCTTTGACTTTCTGGCGGTGCTTCTTTTTTCCTCTTTCGTTCACTATAATCTCCATTTTTCTTGCTTTATCATAAACACGTGTCCACGTTGAGAATCGCGTCTCGCAAAACTCGCGATGTGTCATCTGGGGGAACCGATAGTTCGGAGAGAAAATCGTAGAAATTAGGATTCATATGGAACGTAAGGTTTGCGTTGGACATGATTGATAATGATTACAGCCCCGTCGACGAGCGGATTAGCGCGGCTTACGTGCGCGGAAAGGATCGAACTCCCGGCTTTTTCGTGCCTCCGGGAACAATAGTGTCCCAAATGATGTTTAACGTTCTGCCGGGATTACATTGAATCGTAATTTTGCGTATTCTCCTCTCACGCGTCTATTGCATGCGAATCGTCGAGAATTGCAACACGAGATATCGAATGATGAATCAATGCGCGTTTCGCAAAATATCTCTCGTGACATACAGTCTGTTCATCGTGTGGGCTGCGCTTTTTTTTTTTACCAGTTACAACGATCGGGCAGGAAAGGATTTCTGAAGTAATTAATCTGTTTTGTAAACGGCAACAAGATGCAATAATAAAAATTTTGAGAACATCAATTAAATAATAGGAAAAAGGGCTAATTCGAGTTCAAGCACAGGATTAATAGTGCTATGTACCATATGAGTAAAACCTTCCTTGTGTTAGGAAATATAGTAATATTTATTGAACATGAATACTCAATATAAATAATCAAACATTTCGGCTCAATCATGAACCCTCTTCAGTGATATAAAAAAAAACTCAAGTTTTACAAAACGAACACATTACAAGTAAAAGAATTAATTAAAGACCTTAATAAAATGACATAAATGTTATTCGCAGTATTATAGTTGACAAGACTTTGAGAACATCATTTTATCGTAAAAAAGTAAGGTTATTTTTACCTTTTTAAGAACTACATTCTCTTTTCTTCTTATCCGTAGTATTATAAAAAGAATCGAAACAAATTCAATAGTAACTTACATTGTTATTCTTGCCAACATTTAACAGTAAAAATACAGACAGAAGATAAGATAATATATAATGAGAGTAACGTTAAGTATTCAGGATATGCTCGGAATTTAATTCATTTTCTGCAACGAAGCTCCGCCTTTTATAACAGAATTTTATATGTTATATCAGTTAGAATATTTTGATTTATGATTTATGATTTTGCATGCTTGTGTTATTTATACTACTGTGTCCAAAAAGTAAGACTAGTTTTCAATTTAAATCGCGCGGGTAAACCGCACATCATAAATATTTTTTTCTAAGTTGGCAGCATTGTGACAGACATCTGACAAATTTCATATCAAAACATTCATTACTTTTTGCTTTACGCTTGGTTTTGTACGACGCTAAAAGTGCATTCGGCGATTTTTACAATGTCTAATTATATTGAGCAAAGAAGTTGCATTAAATTTTGTTTGCGGAATGAAATTTCGGGTGCAGAAACGTTCAGGATGTTGCAGAAAGCCTTCGGGGACCATGCTTTGTCGGAAAGGAATGTTTACAAGTGGTATAAACAGTTCAAAGAAGGTCGTGAAAGTGTTGAAGACGAAGAGCGTTCCGGACGACCATCAACCTCTACTGATGAACAACACGTCAAGAAAATCGAAGAACTTGTGCTTGCTAATCGTCGAATGACTGTTAGAGACCTTGCTGTTGGTATTTCGAAAGGATCTCCTAATACTATTTTGAAAGATATTTTGGGCCTGAAACATGTAAAATCTCGACTAGTGCCAAAACATCTCAATTACTGCACTCGTTCTTCGTGACTTTTTCGCCAAAAATTCGATCCATATCGTTCCACAACCACCGTATTCGCCTGATTTAGCACCGTGTGACTTCTGGCTATTCCCGAAACTCAAAAGACCACTGCGGGAAAATCGTTTTGAGACGATAGAAGAGATACAACGTGAATCGCTACGCACTCTGAAAGCCATCCCGGAAGGCGACTTTACTTCTTGTTTCGAGGACTGGAAAATACGTTGGCATAAGTGTATTGTGTCGGGAGGGGATTACTTTGAAGGCGACGAAATAGATTTGGAAGAATAAATAAATATTTTTTGAAATAAATAAAAACTGGTCTTACTTTTTGGACACAGTAGTATATAGCTGAAAGTCTTTATTATTATTTTACTGTAATTTTTTGCTGCGCAAACTGACAATATAAAGATAAAGTTATGAGTTACTACTAAATTCGCTTTGATTCTTCTTACAATACTATGGACAAAAACGATATAGTTCCATCTAAGAAAACGGAAATTGTCTTAATATTTTTATAAAGAGAGGATATTTATGAAATTTTTATTATTGCATTTTGTTGCCGTTTAAAAACTGATTGTTTGCATTTGGAACTTTTTCCTGTTTGATTATTGTAATTAGTAAAAATAATTAGTAAAGATATACCGTAAATAATTAGTAAAATAATTAGTAAAGATATAATAAGTAATTAGTAAAAATATACCGTTATGGTGACATCCTCTATATTAGAAATATCCTATTTACACTTCCCTTTTCTCTCCTAGCAAGTCTCCAAATTTCTATCGTGGATTACAAATTTGCTGCGAACTTCCTGACTGCTTTAAACACCAAAAAGGTATCCCGCCGAATGGATTAAGCCCTTGAGGTTGAAGCGATCGATGGTGAAACTGGAATCGCACGTCATGCACAAAGAAACGTCATCCCGGTCTCTCACACGGAAACAGCGATGTTACGAGGGAAACGTCAGCACGTCTCGATGTAAAAATAGTTACACCTCGCCGACAGAGACCAGCCGTCGCTACAGTCGGTCCGCCTCTTCGTTCATATCCGTTCTGTTCCGAGGATCGCCAGGACCGTCTAAACTGGATCTGGCGCCGGTGCGAGCAGCTGCATGCTGCTGCTCGATTTCGCGATCTGCAACGTCATAACGACATATCGCGACGCTATATAGAGGACCTAACTTGCGCATCTGAGCAAACAAAACGCTCGTCAAAACGGTCTAATCAAGCAAAGACTTTAGTTATCCAAGTGACAGCCGAGACAGAAGAGAATGCTACTAGCAACACTGACTCTAATTCTATATACTTATGCATTAATTTTGGATTATAACGTCAAATTTCCTCTTAAATTAATATAACCTTTCTATTTTGTTCAAGATGGAAAAAGGTGGATCAGTTGGAATTTTCTGTGTTATCAAGGGAAGTAAATATTCTAAAAATAAGTTATTATGGAAGCTTCTTAGGTATGTGAGTGTATGTACGTGTGTGATGCACTTTGGTACCAGAAATAAACTCAGATATTTCGATAATCCGAGAAATAGGATTGAAGAGATCTGAAATAAGAAGTAGAAGGGCGTGACAGTTTAATTCAATCTGACCTGGAAAACAGGGAGACACCGCAATTAACCGGATTAAATAATTTTGCGCTCGAGGGTTCTTCGGCGGAAAGGAATAAACCGGAAGGCCAGACGCGCGTATTATCGACTCGCGAAATTTGTGACCGCTATTATGCCATTAAAGCTCGCAATTCTCCAGAGTTCCTTAGCAAACTGCGTTTGTTTTACTCGTACGGGGGGATAGGTATAAAATTTTCCCAAAGACTTCGCGACGTAATTTTTAAAATATTTAAAGAAAAAAAGTTCGGTATGAATACATCGTCTAAACTTGGTTGTTAAAGAAAAGAAGAAACAGCGGCAATTAAAGTTCGCTTCTCAAAGAAGATCTTTCATGAAGTTAATTCGAAATCTGAGGATATATATGTATATATATATATATATATATATA
>NW_022639474.1:164066-171000 GCF_010583005.1 Odontomachus brunneus
TATATATATATATATATATATATATATATATATATATATATATAGAGGAGCACGAGGGACAGCAGGTTATGTCGGATGTGCTATTGATGATAACAGGAAGGTATTTCGAAAGGTCAATCAAGACGTAATTCTTTCTCAACAAAACATCGTACCTGATGTTCCGGTTGCTTGTGCGATTTCCTGGCGTAGACTTTCAGGACTCTGCAGTTACACGCGACGGAGAGAGCTACCGCCGATCCCTATGCAATAATAATAATAATAATAATAATAATAAAATTGTTGTGTATGATAAGATAACGAGTTGTATCATCGAACTATGAACCAAAGAAACATAATCTACTTAACATATTATGAGAAAAGAAACAGTGCGACCCAACTGTATGATGAAAAATGAAAATTATCCTAAATTCTCGACACTGTGAATAAAGAAAGAGAGGTAAAAGACAAGTGATAAAAAAATAGAAATATACGAAGTAAAAAAGATAAGAACTTGAAAATATACTTAACAGTACATTGAAAAAAAATATTTGCAAATTTATTCGTAACGTAAAGTTTATATTTGTTTCTCAGTATATGATTGAATTATTACCTAAAGGAAATTATTAGAAAAGAATGCTCGAGAGACTAGCATTTCGAGAGATCACAAACGTCCTTTACGATCGCCATTGCAGGGACAAGAAGAAAGGAAGGCCGGTGGTGAGGAAACAAAAGCTTCTAAAAGGAAAAGCGAGCACAGCAGAGCAGGCGAGATGTACGATTGGACGTAGGTAAAACGAGGAGAAGTCGACACATCTTTCGCCACTTCGAGATTCGTCGATCGCGAAAAGCTCTCGCTGCTGAAGAATACTCGACTCGACTCAGCAAAGTTGCGTCCGCGGAAAGAAAGATAGAGAGATATACTCCCTCTATATACGCTAACAGAGAGAGGCATGCTGAAAAGCCGTTTACGCTTGATGCAAGATCGAACATCAGGGATGGAAAGTTCCTGAGAAACTTTCCGTAAGAGCGCAGGAGATTCCGCGAATTCCTGCGTTCGCCCTCTCGCCTCTTTATGCGCGACGCGCCGCGACACCGAGCGTCATCGAGAACCTCTCTATGTTGAAATGAAGTCGACGTAAGGAACGAGACTACCCAAGCAATTACAGAAGGCACGGCAATTAAAATGCTCGAATTTATGGCACGTTAAATTCCTAATTTAATTACATATGAAATATGGATGTGTACATTGTGCCAACAAGAATAGTTTCAATAACGGTGAAAATAATGGCCTAAGTAATGGTTCCAATAATGTTAAATAATGGTTTCAGTAATGTAGTCCCAATAATGGCCCGAGCAATGCTCCGAATATTAACCCAAACAGTGTTATGCATAAAATGGCTGAAATAATAACCACGGCAATGAGCCGGAAAGTGCATGTAGCAATTGATGCAGTTTGAGCGAATCAGACGTCACGAAACGCGACGTGACTCGCGCAATAAATTGACCATGCGTTTCCTCGTCTTTCAACGTCCGTTTCTAACGTTCGCTCGTATATTCGCGCCATAATCCGCCGGAATTGCGGATGGAGATACGAGGGCCGTAAGGTACGTCGTTAGGAAGGAGAACGGACCGGGGGGAGGCAAAGAAATGGCGGCTCGGACGCGGATCATCCGCCTTCAAGATTCCCCCAAGCAACGCGTGGAGGTTTTTGCAACGCGTATCTCTTCTACCACATACCTGAAGCGAATGACCCGTGCAGAAAACCGCCCAGAGGAAGGGAATCTTCAGGACCCTGGACGCCACCCCGCAGCCGGCGACCACAGCGACGATCAGACTGATTTTCAGGAAGAGCATCAATTGCAGCGCCCTTCTCCTCTTCATCTTCTCTCGCTGCTTTATCTCCAGCTGCATGCTGCATGTGTACCTGCGTGCGCGACCGCGACATCATATGACGTAATTCGTGACCGAGAAAGGGGATCGCGAAACTTTCGCGAGCGGCGGCACGGAAAAGCAAAGTTTGGAATTGCGAGGATGAAAACATACGACCAACGTATCTTGCAGGATTTGGGATAATAAATTACTTGTAATATCCGGAAATTTGGAGAACGCATAAAATCGCGCGCCAGGATCTCTCGATTTGATATTAAAGTATCATCATTCGTTAGACATCGCCGTCAAGTCACGCGATGGCAATGTATCCAGTTAAGTCTTGATACATCGCTATTTCGATGCGAAATCCCCTCTTATATCTGTTTAGCGTATTTGATTGCGAAATTAATGGCGGACGGTAATCGAAGAGTGACTATACCTCGACACGATCGCAGCCTTGACGAGGTAGTAGGCGGAAGTCAATAGAAGCAGGGTGACCGGCAAGCCATACGCATAAACTGTCGCCCTGACTCCGAGAAACCTGGAAATAATGGCAGACTTGCACTTAATCTCACCATCGCCATTAACTTTACTGTCAGTAAATAGGAAAAGGGTCTGTAAGAGGCCATACACAGATGTAATAGTATAATATAAAATCAGGTAAGAATTATATTTTTTACGTTAATATATTTTTTCAAGAATTCTTGAAACTGAAAACTATTGCAGTAATTTTCAGATAACACATTACCTTTTTAACTTTACACTATTACACTTGTGTACAGACTGTTATGAGCCCTTGTTCTCTTTACTGATATTCAATACTGTATTCGCAAAATTTTGTCTTTCTAATTATCAATTTTACTGTTATACATGCATTTTTATTTTTTATTTATATCAACATTCGCTAAATGAAATGACCGGAGAATGTCGCGGCTGGAAAATATTCTGCGCGCGTGAACATTGAATTCGACGTTGCATCTCGAATGAAATGTGAGAAATGCAGAAGGAGGCGCGCGAAAATATTTATTAGCTTCCGTTTGTTAAGTCTCGCCGATAAATCGCACGTGCGAGTACGCGCGAGGAATACTCAAAATCCCGTCGTCGTGTCGTCTGCTCTTTCCCGAGGAGGGGGTGGAGAACAGATTGGGTCAAAGAGAGCGGGCGTCTCGCAAAACTCGCGATTTTATCGAAGAACACTCGCGCGATATCGAGGACCCATTTTCGGCGTTCGCCTACTTCGCAGCGTGTTGGCAGCTCGATTTTTATGCACGCCCGTGCGAAATATTCCTCGCCGTTTATTTCCCCAGATTGCATCTCGGATATTCGGCCAGCCTTCAGCGAGACCGTGAAGAGAACGAAAATCCCTCGTCTCTCGGCGGTGTTACTGAAGTGAAAAAGTCGTGAGAGAAACAATCGGAGTGAAGTCGATGCGATTGTTGCTAACGCGATACTATGTTTAAAAAACTGTATAATTATTGCAGAGAATACACAGAACGGAAGAGACCTGGAAGTTGCGCAGCTTGAGGAATTTTCAATTTTCTTCGCTTCCCACGAATTGCGAAAACTCATTGCAGATTCGCGAAAGAGATGTGACTGAGAATAATCGAGAATGTTCAGCGATTTTGCGCGACAATATCACAAATGGACAGTAAGGGGAAAAAGGTTTGGTTATCATCTTCCGCGGTCTCACGAAGAAGAACATCGCGAGATAGATATGGGAGACATACAATAATACACGATGTACATCTTCTTATCGAATAGCTCGCTTTGAAAAGTGGCACGAGTGTCGTTCGGGGTTCGGTATTCCGGTTTCAAGAAAATCTGATTCAACGAAAATTGGTTGTTCCGCAGGATTCCATCGTGGGTAGTAGAGAAGGAGGAGAAGGAAGAGAAGCTGGAGGATGGAGACAAAAAAGAAAGGGAACACGGCGAACGTGAACAGAGTCTCGAAATAAATAAATGATCTGCAGTGTATACACAGACGCGACATTCTTCGAAGGACCGAGCGCGCGCGCGCGCGCGCTTCCGCCTCGCCGTCCAATATCCCGACGAGTTCGAGCGTGGAAAAAGGACTTCAGTTTCCGGTTGGATCCTTTGCGGCTTGGAAAACCCCATCGTCGTGCTACCGTGGCTTTCGATCCCACGCATCCCGGGGAAGCTTGAGGAACAAAGTGGGTCGCACTGGGACGCGAGTGGGACGGAATGCACGCGTTAAGGAGAGGAGGGAGGGAGAGTGGGTGGGAGAGGGAGAAAGAAAGAGGGGAAGAGAGAGAGCTGAGTCACTCTGTTAACTCGCGCGAGAGGTTCTCGCAGAGAGCTTTCGCGAGGAAACGTAAATGTCAGTAATTCCCTCCGTGCGGTGTGTTTCATTCGACCGACGACGGAGATAAACGTTTCCCCCGGTGTATCGCGAATAAATAAAATGGATGGACATTGATCGGCATGCGCGCAGCTTTACTTGCGTTACTGTCGGTATCCTCCATCATGATATATATCGAGTCTCAAGCAAAAATTTCGATTCGAAAACAAATTATACATAGAGACTTCAGATTAGAGAAGGTTATCTGATCACAATATTTATTGAAATATTTGTTGTTACAATTAATTCCTTACACATATTTTTCTAATATAAAAGGCAACAGAGATATTTTAGAATCGAACGTTAGATGACTTAGTTTGTACATGGGGATGTAATACTAATTGAACATTAGGTAAGAACTATGGCTTGTATAAATTGGCATATAAATACAATAATTTTTAATGCAATATTTATTTAATTTGAATTCATGTGAATTTTTTTTCTAACTATAGAAAATCTGGTTGTAGCAACGATAACATTTTCTCAGTATGTATCTTCATCATAGAAGCCATCCATTACCCCGTACTGTTACTTAAAAATCCATTACTTAAAAGTCGAACCGAACTTTTTCATGAAATATTTCTTTGTTATAATACGTTTTAAATAGTGATAATAAAAACTCACCAGCAATTGAAGGGCGTGAGCTCGACGACGTTCCAGAAATCGTGGCCCTCGCGACTCTGCAGGAAAGTCGCCAAGCCGAGGGTGATCAGCGGCGCACCCCAAGCGAACAGACTGTACTTCAAGTACGTTGGCGGGTCGTCGCGACGCGGTATCGATGCCACGGTGGCGTACAGGTGATGGCACATCGCCGCCAACCAACAGAGCACTGATACTCGCAGATATTGCAGGCTCAGGCCGAGCGAGATGCAGAGCTCCGAGTCCTGCAAACCGAATGGGCGCATTCAGTAGAAAAAGCGCTCAGTGAACAATCAACGATTATTGGTTCTTGCTATTAGATCCCTAAATCTAGACCAATTACATTGACAAATTACTCAACTGTTGTGCAACTGTTGAGTCTGCTGAATGCAGCCAATGACAAATATTGCATCCACTTTTTATAAATGTTATATTTTATGGATATTATATCCGATATTTAACATCCGCTAGAACTGTTTGTTTCAATCCGCTGAAATAAAAATCGGATTCTGCATTCCAAAAATGGTTTTGTAGTCACATAACGAAAATTATCTGAATTTGAGAAATTATTTAAGATGAATAAACGACTAGCAAACATTGCAACATCGCCACGTCGTATGTGACGTGAACGGAGACATTCGAGGCATTCGACGTCCCGTAATAACCCGAAGGAAAATTCGCGTTTAGACGAAATAAAAAAGAGGCTCTTTCGAAATTGAGCGAGGCAGATTTTTAGGCTCGATATTTTTAGTTTTAACGGGTGAATTATTCGCGCGCATCGGTAATAATGGCGAGTCGGTATTAAATTACGCGCGGGGCAAGATACTTCTCTAGTCTTTCTCGTTCGATTTATGGTCCACGGTGGGCTATGAATTGCGCTCGCCAAACAAGCCACGTCAGACGATATTTTGCAGGGCGGATAAACGTCATCGTCAATTTGCTCCATGATAAAGAGCGAATGGGAGTAATTCGCGATGGTGGCCTAAACGTACGGTCGTTGATATCGTGGACACGCCGGCCGGCGTATTGTTCACGCCGCAAATTCCACAATACCCGCTGATATTCCCATCGTATATCTATTTCGCGATGCAACATCACGATGTGATCGATCATGCAGACGTTAACCAACGCGCGGCGTTGTCAATTCGCTAATTTATGAAATAGCGTTATTGGGCGTGTATATAGCGTGCGGCGCGTTAATATTATGCAGCGATGAAAGCCCTTAAATCGGGATGTCGGGAACCTCTGTCGGGCTAATCGGCAAAACAATTTGCCGCAGTTACTGCACTGTACACCGCGGGATACACTATAATGAACTCCCGTCAGTACACCGCGAGATCGGCTCAACATCGTTGTAATTCGAAATAATAGCTGGGATGTTATCGCGAGCCATTCGAGAGTGTCCCGTAACTGTAATTACAATTCTGCAATAATTCAGATCGAAATTCCGCGGCGAATCGAGAGGAAAAGAATTGTAAATTTTGCATTTCTAGTTTATTTCACATCCTGATAAACGCGCGAGTCTATATGGATATGTGTGTGTTTAGTCGAGGTGCGCGCTCGCCTTTGAGAAATAAACTATGCGACAAACGATTATGTCCACGATGTAACGTTGGCAGAGAAGCGGTTGCTAGCTTTCTGTTCTCTTGTAACCGATATCGCGAGACTGCATGCGAGTACTTTTCGCTCGCCGGTGCACAGTCGCAACAATCGTGGAGCGTGCTTTCGCGCATCGAAACGGAAGCGGAAATAAATTGGAGAGTGCACGCGACTGCCTTTCTGGAATTCGCGGGCACGGCGCACCGGGACAAAGGGCTAGTCTGCGAGAGGCGAAATTGCATCGAGCGAACGATTCACGTCAGAGGACAAATTTTATATGGACGTCTTCAAACGATGTCCCCTTTGCGTGCAATTCTTGCGCACCATTAACCCCTCTCTACAGGAAGCGGCTTCATTTTCACCTTATGCGAGAGTCAGATTCAGAATGACAAATGACTCGATTTTTCAATGGCACGTGCACAATCGACGACAGCACGAGCGCGCTGACAAGCCTAATAGACCATAGTTACAGTATGTTTGATAAGAGCG